>NC_037688.1:55568729-55715558 GCF_003255815.1 Theropithecus gelada
AGGAAAGAAAGGAAAGAAAGGAAAGAAAGGAAAGAAAGGAAAGAAAGAAAGAAAGAAAGAAAGAAAGAAAGAAAGAAAGAAAGAAAGAAAAAAGGCCTGGAATTAGTTCATAGGGCACTGTTGGCCTGGCCTGGGTTGCCAGCGCTCATCACTCCTCTCTCTTTTTTTTTTTTTTTTTGAGACGGAGTCTCACTCTGTCGCCCAGGCTGGAGTGCAGTGGCCGGATCTCAGCTCACTGCAAGCTCTGCCTCCCGGGTTTACGCCATTCTCCTGCCTCAGCCTCCCGAGTAGCTGGGACTACAGGCGCCCGCCACCTCGCCCGGCTAGTTTTTTGTATTTTTTAGTAGAGACGGGGTTTCACCGTGTTAGCCAGGATGATCTCCATCTCCTGACCTCGAGATCCGCCCGTCTCGGCCTCCCAAAGTGCTGGGATTACAGGCTTGAGCCACCGTGCCCGGCATCACTCCTCTCTTAATCAGCTGTTCTCTAATGGCAGGGGTGTGCTAATTAGCCTCTGAATGCCCAGCACAAAGCACCCTGCCTGGGACACAAGTAGGTGGTGGGTGGATGGATGGACAGATAGGTGAGGAAGAGCATGGAAAATAAGCAACACAGTGAGACCATGTCTCTGAAAAAATTAAAAGAGGGCTGGGTGAGGTGGCTCACACCTATAATTCCAGCACTTTGGGAAAAGCTGAAGCGGGAGGATTGCTTGCATTCAGGAGTTCAAGACCAGCCTGGGCAATATAGCAAAACCCCCATCTCTACAAAAAATTTAAAAATTAGCTGGGTATTATGGCACGTGCCTGTAGTCCCAGTGACTTGAGAGGCTGAGGTGGGAGGATCTCTCACTTGAGCCTGGGAGGTGGAGGCTGCAGTGAGCTGTAATTGTACCACTGCACTCCAACCTGGGTGACAGAGTGAGACGCTGTCTCAAAAATAAATTAATTAAATTAAATAAAAAATAAGAAAAAGGGCTGGGCACGGTGGCTCACGCCCGTAATTTCAGCACTTTAGGGGGCCAAGATGGGCAGATTGCCTGAGGTCAAGAATTTGAGATCAGCCTGGACAACACGGTGAAATCCCGTGTCTACTAAAAATTCAAAAAGTTAGCTGGGCATGGTGGTGGGCACCTGTAATCCCTGCTACTTGGGAGGCTGAGGCAGGAGAATCGCTTGAACCTGGGAAGTGGAGGTTGTAGTGAGCCAAGATCAGGTTACTGCACTCCAGCCTGGGTTACAGAGTAAGACTCTATCTCAAAAAAAAAAAAAAAAAAAAAAAGGAAAAAGAAAAATGAGAAAAAGAGTCCCTTTCATATGTTTACAAAGCATGCTGCAATGCAAAGGGCAGAAACTCCAAGTGGAAGCGACTTCCCAAAGACAGCATGTTACTTGTGTCTTTCTAGGGCCACACTTTCTCCATGGAGAAGGCAGAGGGGGTGGGGAAAGTTGCCAGCACACTTCAGTCTGGTTCCTGGCACTGTGCCCAGCATTTATAGACAGTTTCCATTAGTCCTCATCCTCTATAAAGTGAGGGCCACCGTGCAGCTGTCCTAGATGAGGAAACCGCACCTGGCCAGGGACAGCAAGGAGATGCTGAAACCAGGGTTCTCCGGGGTGCCTGACCCCACCATGCTCCACAGCCTCCTTTGGGCAAGACAGACCAGGGAAGCTCTGTGAACCTTGCTAAAGACTCTGGACTTTGGCCGGGCACGGTGGTTCACGCCTGTAATCCCAGCACTTTGGGAGGCTGAGGTGGGTGGATCACCTGAGGTCAGGAGTTCAAGACCAGCCTGACCAACATGGTGAAACCCCCTCTCTACTAAAAATACAAAAATTTGCCAGGCAAGGTGGCATGCACCGTAATCCTAGCTAGTCGGGAGGCTGAGTCAGGAGAATCGCTTGAACCTGGGAGGTGCAGGTCACAGTGAGCAGAGATCGTACTACTGTACTCAAGCCTGAGTAACAGAGTGAGACTCTGTCTCAAATAAATAAATAAATAAATAAATAAATAAAATAAAAAGAGGAGTATGGACTTGATCCCAACACTTCAGTCCACCTCTAATGTAGGTATCTGGCTCCTAGGAAGGGCCTCTGGTCCTGTCTACCTGCAGGGTAGGTGTAATCAGAATTTTTTCAGCTGCAAGTGCCAAAAATCCAAGTCATACTTATTGGCTTATGTGAAAAAGAAGTGCATTGCCTTATACAACAGAAAAGTTAAGGATTTCAGGCACAGCTTGATCCAGATACTCAAATGATCTCAAGAATATGTCTCTTCGTATCTCGCCTCTGCAGGCCTCTGTATAGATGACTCATCCTAGCCAGCTTTTTTGTTCTTTTTTTTTTCAGACGAAGTCTTGCTCTGTTGTCCAGGCTGGAGTGCAGTGGCGTGATCTCGGGTTACCAAAACTTCCACCTCCCGGGTTTGAGCGATTCTCCTGCCTCAGCTTCCCAAGCAACTGGGACTACAGGTACACGCCACCATGCCTGGCTAATTTTCATATTTTTAGTGGAGACAGGTTTTTCCATGTTGGCCAGGCTGTTCTCAAACTCCTGGCCTCAGGTGATCTGCTCCCCTCGGCCTCCCAAAGTGCTGGGATTACAGGTGTGAGCCACCGTGCCTTGCTCTGACCAGCTTTTCCTGCATGCCAATAAGATGTCACCAGCAGTGCTGGGCATACATCCTATCAGCTTCCTAACCCCCAGTGGAAAGAGGACATCTTTTTCACAGCAGCTCCAAGGTGAGTCTTGGGCACAAGTTGAATCAAGTGAACCAATGAATACAGTTGCTTCGGCTGGGAAGCACAGGTCATGTGACTATGCCAGGTCCCTTCCTGAACCTCATGGACTGCCTGTAAGGAAGGGTTGGTTCCCCAAAAGAAAATCCAATAAAGAGGCAACGGGGCCAGTCACGGTGGCTCATGCCTGTAATTGCAGCACTTTGGGAGGCTGAGGCAGGAGGACTGCTTGAGCCCAGGAGGTCGAGACCCACCTAGGCCACATAGTGAGATCGTATCTCTACCAAAAATTTAAAAAATTAGCTAGGTGTGGTGGGCATGTGTCTCTGGTCCCGGGTACTCGGGAGGCTCTGAGGATGGATGGGAGGATCGCTTGAGCCTGGGAGGCTGAGGCTGCAGTGAGCTGTGATCGTGCCATTGCACCCCAGCCTGAGCAACAGAGCGAGACCCTGTCTCAAAAAAAAAAAAAAGAGGCAATGGTAAGAGGCTAGACCAGCAGGAACAACAGAGGCAAAGGTCCCCCTTTTTTTTTCTTTTAATTGAAACTGGGTCTCCCTCTCACCCAGGCTGGAGTGCAGTGGTACAATCACAGCTCACTGTTTAGTCTGGAATTCCTGGGCTCAAGCAATCCTCCCACTTCAGCCTCCTAAGCAGCTGAGAACACAGGCGCATGCCACCACAGCTGGCTAATTTCAATTTTTTTTTTTTTTTTAGAGATGGGGTCTTGCTATGTTGCCCACACTGGTCTCAAACTCCTAGGCTCAAGTAACTTTCACTGCTCCTGGGCAAATGCCCTCTGACACCCCTTATAAGGAAACCCTTTGAGAAGGCTGGCCCCCTCTCAAACATGGAGAGCCTTGCCAGGGCCTTCCCCACTCACTGCTGTAACTAATTCTTATGCTGCATGGACATCTGCTTCCCAGAACCTCCACCCACCGGCCTTGCTCCTGTCCTTTGTGGCAGCCCCAAGCCTGCTTACCCCTTCCCATGCTGCGGCCTGCTTGGCCTCTGGAAGCAGCACTGTCTGCCTGCACCTTGCCCTCTCCAGGGCCGTCAGGCTCACCACGTTCAGGGACCTGGTTTCCAGGTCCTTCACCAATGCACTTGTTCTGTGTGTGGACATGAGGCCCTCCCAAGCTGAAGTCAGCGTGTGCTTCAGTTTCTGCATCTGTAAAATTCAGGTAGTATTTGCTACCCAGGGGTGCTATGAGGATTACATGAACATAGTATAGTCTCTAGAACAGCGCACAGCACACAGTAGGCACTCAATAAATGCCAGTTATTATTCCTGTCACTTCTGTTGGAGACTGCACATCAGAGTACCCACCTCACCTTGGTCTAGTCCCATCCAGTTGCAGGCCTTTGAGTACGGTACAACCCTAAGGTTTTTACAATTGCATAATCTATAGAACATTTACAGATTTATTGTCTCGTTTGAGTTTAGTAACTTTTTTGTTGTTGTTGAGATGGAGTCTTACTCTGTTGCCCAGGCTGGAGTGCAGTGGTGCAATCTTAGCTCACTGCAACCTCTGCCTCCTGGGTTAAGGCGATTCTTCTGCTTCAGCCTCCTGAGTAGCTGGAACTACAGGCGCCCACCACCATGCCCAGCTAATTTTTTTTTTTTTTTTTTGAAATGGAGTCTCGGCCGGGCGCGGTGGCTCAAGCCTGTAATCCCAGCATTTTGGGAGGCCGAGACGGGCGGATCACGAGGTCAGGAGATCGAGACCATCCTGGCTAACACGGTGAAACCCCGTCTCTATTAAGAAATACAAAAAAAAAAACTAGCCGGGCGAGGTGGCGGGCGCCTGTAGTCCCAGCTACTCGGGAGGCTGAGGCCGGAGAATGGCGTGAACCCGGGAGGCGGAGCTTGCAGTGAGCTGAGATCCGGCCACTGCAGTCCAGCCTGGGTGACAAAGCGAGACTCCGTCTCAAAAAAAAAAAAAAAAAGAAATGGAGTCTCGCTCTGTCGCCCAGGCTGGAGTGCAGTGCTCCGATCTCGGCTCACTGCAAGCTCCGCCTTCCGGGTTCACGCCATTTTCCAGCCTCAGCCTCCAGAGTAGCTGGGGCTACAGGCTCCCGCCACCACACTCAGCTCATTTTTTGTATTTTTAGTAGAGACAGGGTTTCACCATGTTAGTCAGGATGGTCTCGATCTACTGACCTCGTGATCTGCGCACCTTGGCCTCCCAAAATGCCGGGATTATAGGCGTGAGCCACCGCGCCTGGCCAGAGCCTCATAATTTTGTGAGGTGAGCAGGACAAATCTTATTAATTCCCCATTTACCAATGAGAAAACGAGGTTCAGAGAGATCAGCCCTCTTGCCCAAGATCGCACAGCCAGTCAGTGGCAGAGGTGGGACTTGAACCCGTCCCTTGCTGTTCCTTGAACCTCTCCACATGACAGGGCTGTCCCTCAGCCTACAGGTCACCCCTCTAGCCTTGCCTGTTGGCTCTTCCTCATCCTTTTGGGCCCAGCCCAGATACTTTGTAAACAAGAATGACAAGAGCTAACTTTTTTTTTTTTTTTTTTAATGAGACAGAGTCTTGCTCTTTCACCCAGGGAAGACTGGGTGATGCAGTGGCTCAGTCTTGGCTCACTGCAGCCTCTGCCTCCCGGGTTCAAGCTATTCTCATGCCTTAGCTTCCTGAGTAGCTGGGATTACAGGTATGCATCACTACACCACGCTAATTTTTGTATTTTTAGTGGAGATGTGGTTTTACCATGTTGGCCAGGCTGGTCTCAAACTCCTGACCTCAGGTGATCCGCCAGCCTTGGCCTCCCAAAGTGCTAGGATTACAGGCGTGAGTCACCACGCATGGCCGAGAGCTAACGTTTATTAAGCCCTCGCCACTTTCTAGATGAGGTCCTTACTGACTTTCTTGGGTTATTTTAGGTAATCATACCCATACCTCTTACGTGGCAGGTATGACTGTTACAGAGGGAGAAACCGAGGCTGAGAAAGGCTAAGTAGCGGCCACACGTCACTCAGCAGGTGACAGGCTGCGGTCGCACTCATGACATAGTCTGACTCTAGAGCAGGCCTTTCCTGCCCGCTGTTGCTGTCTCCAGAAGCCTCTCTGAATCTAAGGGTGGGAACAACTCCTCCTTGCCCTCGAGCCTTCGCCAAAGCCGGGGCTTGGAGCGGCCGTGGGCTCCTCCTCCTTCCCCCAGGCTGGGCTCTTCACGGGCGGGAGCCTGCCTGGCTCGCCTGCCTCGCTCGACCCTGTAGCCCCTGGCACGAAGTAGGTGCCCGTGATGCCGAATTATTTCAGCAGGAGGGCAGGGGTGTTCCCGATGAAGACAGGAGACCAGGGAGGAGAAGCGACTCCCGGGGCCACCCATGTGTAGATCTCGGAGCCAGGCAAGAGCCAGGTCCCTTGGGTCCGGGAGCGCGCTCGGGGCTCCTCCTCGCCCGTGCCCCCCGCGCCCCCCGCGCTCCCCGCGCTCGCGTCTGCGGGGTCGGGAGGAGGGGGCGGCGTCGCCGGGCCGGGGCGGGCACTGAGGCCTGGCGGGCGGGCCTGGAGCGCTTTCGTGCCTGCCAGGGAAAGGCTGGAGAGGAGGCTAGGGGTGGACGCAGGGAGAAAAGAAGCAACGGGGTGTTTTTGCCTTTTGACATTTTAAAAAGAAGTGCAGATTCCCTTCCCGGAGCCGGGCTGGCAGCCTGCGCTATGGTTAGGAACCAACGTGGGGCGCGGGCTGGGGCAGGGGAGGGAGGCGGCCGCAGCGGGGGCCCGGGAGCGCAGGGCGGGCCTGGAAGAGCTCCGCCCCAAGGGGCGCGGCCACCCTGGAGGCGGGCGCACGGCTGCTTCTCATTCATTGTCTTGACAAGAGCATCCTCAGCGGGCGAGTCCCCGGCTCCTCCAGCTCCTTCCTCCTCTTCCTCCTCCTCCTCCACCTCCGGCTTTTGGGGGGTCACTGTCCTCTCTCTGCAGCAGGTGAGGCTGGGCCCAGGAGGCGCGGGTGGACCGGGGCGAGGGCCACCTGTGGGGCGGCGCGCGTGTGGGAGCCGCGGGTTGCGGGGGCGCGCGGCTGTCACCGCGACCCAGCCAGCGCCGGGGCCAGGGAGCGGGCGCAGCAGCCCGTGGGGGGACGCTGCCTGGAGTGGGGGCCGCCGGGGCCCCAGAGCGCTCTGCGGAGGCGAGGGCGAGGGACCACCGCGGCCAAGATGGAGGTGGGCGGCCGGGGGTCAGCACAGTGTCGAGGGCCTGACTCCCCCCGGAATTAAGTCTCGGAGAGGGTGGGGACGGGGACAGGGTGGGGTGAGTGGGGCAGCTGCCCTGGGCTTGGAGACAGGAAGGGGTTGAGAGCAAAACAAGAAAAGACCAAGTTCCCCTTTCCGTGGTTTCCGGGCCTGGTACCTGCGGCGGGGGAGGAGGCAGGGTGGGGCGATGGCTTCCTGTCCCCCACCTCTGGTCCGGGGCTCCTCTCTGCAGACCCTGGCTGCTCCTCAAGACTGGGGCTCTTCACGTACGCTCCTCACCGCTCCTTGGGCAGGCCGACCTAGCAGCCTCTTTGGGAGTCCTGGGGTGGCCGGGGGTGTTGAAGCCCCCAGTGAGTAGGCGAGGCTGAGGCTAGGGGCAGAGGCTCTGGGCACAGTACCCTCTGAGTGGCAGCACAGGCCCCTTCCCTGAGCAGGAGGGTGATGCGGTGGCACAAGGTCGTCCCTGGAGTTCCTTGCTCCCCACCAGACACTGGGGGAAACCATCCTAGCTGGACATCAGAGCAGTTGGAGTGGCTTCTCCCTTCCTGTGTGCAGTTCACATTGGGGTGGAGATGGCTCTTAAGGGCACCTGCTTTTCTGAGCGAAGGCAAGAGGCAGAGGTATGGGGAGGAGAAGATACTGGGACCTGAGCCAGAGACCTGCTGGGGAAGCCATCCTGCCGCCTCACTCCCCTCGGGCAGCCCCCACGCCACTTCCTCCTGTGTCCAGCCCCACACCGGCAGGGGAAGGAGGCCAGCCCCTGTCCCTGCCTTTAGGAAGCGCTGTGTGGGTGTGAGGGAGGTGGGCTCTGGACACTGTAACTAAGAGAGAACCCACCCTCAGAGCCATCTGGGCTGATGACGCCTGAGTCTGAACCATTAGGAAGGACGGGCTCTGCATCCATCAGCCAGTCAGTCAACAAACATGCAGTGGGGGCAACACCACGCCAGGCTCTGTTGCAGAGGCTGAGGGTACAGATTGAGAGTGTGACTCAGAGTGGCCTGGGGCCAGGGAGAAGGGGGCTTGCAGGTTAGATGGAAGGAGAGGCTGGGGAAGGCGAGCGGGCATAAGCCACAGAGGAAAGGATAGGGAGCCCCTGGAGATGATGCTGGGACCTCAAAAGCCAGACTGAGGGGTGTCCTGGGGGAGGTGGGGACCACTGGAAGATCAGAGTTGACCCGAAGGGAGAAATGCTCTTATCCTGTGTGCCCCTAGAATGAGCCGGCAGGTGGTCCGCTCCAGCAAGTTCCGCCACGTGTTTGGACAGCCGGCCAAGGCCGACCAGTGCTATGAAGATGTGCGCGTCTCACAGACCACCTGGGACAGTGGCTTCTGTGCTGTCAACCCTAAGTTTGTGGCCCTGATCTGTGAGGCCAGCGGGGGAGGGGCCTTCCTGGTGCTGCCCCTGGGCAAGGTGAGCCCCTGGGGCCCTGGGGGTAGCAGCTCCTCCACCCGACCCATGGCTCTGTGGAGGTCCTGATTAGGTGACTGTCACTAGGCCTTCCAGGGCCTGTGTTGCCATCTGGAAAACTGAGCTGGGCCCCATGAGCCTTACACTTCCTCTAGCTCCTCTGTGCTGTGGCTGTGTGGAAACTGATGCTCAGAAGGAGCCAATACAAGATGGGTCACACCAGTGACCAGGACTACAGACAGTCCTGCAGGCCCATGACCAGCCCTTCTGAGCCTCAGCCTGGGGCTGGAAACACAGAGAGGGCTGTGATGGGGTCTGGGGGCCCCCGACTGCAGACAGTCCTGCAGACCCATGACCAGCCCTCCCCAGCCTCAGCCTGGGGCTTTCTCCCCATGGAAACACAGAGAGGGTTGGGATGGGGTCTGGGGGCCCTGGCAGCATTCTCAGGGTTGGGAGGGACTCTGGCTCTGGGCCTGTCTTAGGACCTAGCAACTCTGGCCCCCAGCTCGCAGGCAGGGATGATGCAAGAGGCACTCTCCCCGACCCCAGCCCTGCCCTCCCCTGGAGCCTGCTGCCCTCTCCGCTGGCTATCTGCTGCCCCACACCCCCAGCACACTCCTGTGCTCTTTGAGGGGTAAGACAGGAAGGGGAGATGGGCCCCAAGTTGTTACCTTAAAAGGGCCGATGGAAGCAAAGAGAAGAGGAAGTGGTTGTCGGGCTGAGAGATGGGCCCGCACCCCGCACGGCTGTCACACAGGAAGCCCTGCTGAAGCAGCTGTCCCCGGAAGAAGCCATTTCCAAACCTCTGCTCCTGCCTGGGGCCAGTTATGACAGGCTCCCCGACCCCTCTCCTTTTGGGAGGACCCACGTCTGCAGCCCCACCTCTCACACTCACTCTCTGGGGAGCCGCCCCTACCCCCCCAGCCCTCATACACCTGTCCTGACTCCAGGGCCAGTTGTGCCCATGGAAGCCTCACTCGGGAAAGCTGGGGTGGGGGTGCCAACCCTAAGGGCAGAGACAGACTAAGACAGAGACGGGCAGGAACTCCACCAGGGTTTCGCACGGGCCCCATCCTCTGCTATGCGTGGCCAGCCCTCCTGGGGTTTGCCCATGCCATTTGGGGACTGGAACAAGAGAAGAAGAACCCCGCCCCCCACCCCAGGCCCTGGTCCAGCCCCCAGGGACCCCACAGCTTTCTTTCCTCTCTGGGCCTCTCTGAAGGAGGTGTGGGGAGGTTGGATTGGTGAGGGGCAAAAGCACCTCCATCCAAGGCCCTGCTGTGCCTTTAGACTGGACGTGTGGACAAGAATGCGCCCACGGTCTGTGGCCACACAGCCCCTGTGCTAGACATCGCCTGGTGCCCGCACAATGACAACGTCATTGCCAGTGGCTCCGAGGACTGCACAGTCATGGTGAGTGGTGGTGGGGACCCATGGGCTGGGAGAGGGGCTCTAGGATGGGATCTGACATTTGGAGTCCTGAAGGCTCACTGGCCCCTTCTCTGCAGGTATGGGAGATCCCGGATGGGGGCCTGGTGCTGCCCCTGCGGGAGCCTGTCGTCACCCTGGAGGGCCACACCAAGCGTGTGGGCATTGTGGCCTGGCACCCCACAGCCCAGAACGTGCTGCTCAGTGCAGGTGCTGCGGGAGGAGGGGCCTGGGGGTGGCTGGTGGCCTGCAGTGCACGAGGGCAGGAGGCTCATGGCTTCTGACACTGTGGGGAATGTGCAGGTTGTGACAACGTGATCATGGTGTGGGACGTGGGCACTGGGGCAGCCGTGCTGACGCTGGGCCCAGAGGTGCACCCAGACACGATCTACAGTGTGGACTGGAGCCGAGACGGAGGCCTCATTTGTACCTCCTGCCGCGACAAGCGCGTGCGCATCATTGAGCCCCGCAAATGCACCATCGTAGCTGTGAGTCGCCATCCACCCTGACCCTTGACCCTACAGACTTTATCCTTCTTATCCACCATCAACTAGGCTCTTGGATGCTGCCCTCCCTCGCCTCCACGTGGGACTGGCCCCGTAGGGTGTGTATGGGTGCCTGACTTACCACCTCCCTTTCCTTGCAGGAGAAGGACCGTCCCCATGAGGGGACCCGGCCCGTGCGTGCGGTGTTTGTGTCAGAGGGGAAGATCCTGACCACGGGCTTCAGCCGCATGAGTGAGCGGCAGGTGGCGCTGTGGGACACAGTGAGTGCCGGGGCAGGAAGCCGAGGGCCAGACTGGAAGTTTTGTCCCTGCTCTGCCACTTGCCTGGCAGGATGGCCATGGGCCTCAGTTTACCCAGGCATGAGATGGGTGTTCCCACTGGTTGGTCAGGAGGGCCCTCACAGGTCACTGCCCAGGGAAGAACACCAGGGCCTGGGATGTTACCTCTCACCTGTGTCTACAGAAACACCTGGAGGAGCCGCTGTCCCTGCAGGAGCTGGACACCAGCAGCGGTGTCCTGCTGCCCTTCTTTGACCCTGACACCAACATCGTCTACCTCTGTGGCAAGGTGGCCTCATCAGACGGGGTGGGGGTGGGAGGTGGGCAGGATGGGTCTGGAGAGGGCCAGAGCAGTGGGCATCCGCTGGTATTGACCCTCCCTCCGCACCCGCCACCTACAGGGTGACAGCTCGATCCGGTACTTTGAGATCACTTCTGAGGCCCCGTTCCTGCACTATCTCTCCATGTTCAGTTCCAAGGAGTCCCAGCGGGGCATGGGCTACATGCCCAAACGTGGCCTGGAGGTGAACAAGTGTGAGATTGCCAGGTGACTGACTCCCGACCCTGACTGCAGCATGCTCCTTGGGCAGTCCCAAGCCCGCCCAACCAGGCTGTGGGCCCTGCTTACCTTCCCCTTCCCACAGGTTCTACAAGCTGCACGAGCGGAGGTGTGAGCCCATTGCCATGACAGTGCCTCGAAAGGTGATGCTCCCCCGCCCCACCCCGGGCTTCGGGCTGCGCACTGCGCACCGACTTCGCGGTCTTGCAGGGGGGTGTCCTGGCATAAGCGCTTTCCTCACTACCCCTGGCCTTGCCCACAGTCGGACCTGTTCCAGGAGGACCTGTACCCACCCACCGCAGGGCCCGACCCTGCCCTCACGGCTGAGGAGTGGCTGGGGGGTCGGGATGCTGGGCCCCTCCTCATCTCCCTCAAGGATGGCTACGTACCCCCAAAGAGCCGGGAGCTGAGGGTCAACCGGGGCCTCGACACCGGGCGCAGGAGGGCAGCACCAGAGGCCAGTGGCACTCCCAGCTCGGTGAGAGGGCCAGGGAGCCAGGGAATCAAACTGGGAGGGTGGGGTGGGGCTGGCGTTTGGGGCAGCTCCAACTCACAACATTGGGAATCTTTGCGGGGCTGGGAGTGGGTAATCCTGAGGCCTCAGAACACAGGTTTCAGATTGATAGGCCTGCAGGTCTCTAGGCAGCAACCAGCTGAGTGACTAAAGGGCCCAAGGCCAGGGCTCTAGGGATGGGGCTCAGCAGATGCTGGGGTAAGGGGAGCCAGGGAGGAGCTGGGCCTAACGCAGCACCGGGTCCCCAGGATGCCGTGTCCCGGCTGGAGGAGGAGATGCGGAAGCTCCAGGCCACGGTGCAGGAGCTCCAGAAGCGCTTGGACAGGCTGGAGGAGACAGTCCAGGCCAAGTAGAGCCCCGCAGGGCCTTCAGCAGGGTCAGCCATTCACACCCATCCACTCACTCCCCATTCCCAGTCACATGGCAGATAAAAAAAACATAATAAAATGGCTTTATTTTCTGGTACCTCCCAGACTCTTGATGACTGGTTCCCTAGACATAGGGTTTGCTGAATGGACCAGCCATAGAGCTTCCCCTCTACCGCGCTGAGGGGACTGACCCATGGCAGGGGATGTGGGATGCCCCCTGACTTACTACATCACGGGAACAGGGCCTTCGTGGGTAGAAACCAGCCATGCTGATGCGGGCCAGGAGGCTGCTCTCCGTTTCCAAGCTCCTTCTCAGAGCTGACGCAGCTGAGCTATTTAAGGCCCTAGCTTAGGACCTCAATAATTCCCAAATTTACCGAAAATCTGCTTTTCCTAATCAACCAAAACATCAGGTTGCACGTGACTCTGCTGGTACTGTTGCTTGTGAGGAAAGGAACCAACCATCACTTACAGGGTGGGCATCTTTTAAACTGCAGGTCCGGCCGGGCGCGGTGGCTCAAGCCTGTAATCTCAGCACTTTGGGAGGCCGAGACGGGCGGATCATGAGGTCAGGAGATCGAGACCATCCTGGCTAACACAGTGAAACCCTGTCTCTACTAAAAAAAATACAAAAAAACTAGCTGGGCGAGGTGGCAGGCGCCTGTAGTCCCAGCTACTCGGGAGGCTGAGGCAGGAGAATGGCGTGAACCCAGGAGGTGGAGCTTGCAGTAAGCTGAGATCGCGCCACTGCACTCCAGCCTGGGCGGCAGAGCGAGACTCCGTCTCAAAAAAACAAACAAACAAAAAAAAAAACTGCAGGTCCAAAGATAAAAATAACAAGGGAGGCCGGGCATGGGGACTCACGTCTATAATCCCAGCACTCTGGGAGGCTGAGGCGGGAGGATCACTTGAGCTCAGGAGTTTGAGACCTGCCTGAGCAACATGGCGAGATACCGTCTCTACAAAAAATAAAATAAAAAATTAGCCAGGCATAGTGGTACGCACCTATAGTTCCAGCTACTCAGGAGGCTGAGGTGGGAGGATCCCTTGAGCCCAGGAGGTCGAGGCTGCAATGGGCCATCGCACCACTGCACTGCAGCCTGGGTGACAGAGCAAAACACTGTCTCTAAAAAATATAAATAGGCCAGATGTGGCAGCTCATGCCTGTAATCCCAGCACTTTAGGAAGCCGAGGCAGGTGAGGTCAGAAGTTCAAGACCAGCCTGGACAACTTGGTGAAACCCCGTCTGTACTAAAGATACAAAAATTAGCTGGGCATGATGGCAGGCACCTGTAATCTCAGCTACTCGGGAGGTTGAGGCAAGAGAATTGCTTGAACCTGAGGCGAAGGTTGCAGTGGGCCAAGATCATGCCATTGCACTCCAGCCTGGGGGACAAGAGTGAGACTTCATCTCAAAAAAAAAATAAATAAATAAATAAATAAATACATGTTTTTATATGTAAAACAAGGGAACTTTTTGTGAGGAAAAGACAGAACTAAAGCAACAGGCTGACCCTAGTTTACCAAAGAAACTGAGGCTGAGAGTAGGAACCCAGCGCACTAAAGGGTGGAGCCCAAGTCAGAGTCTAAGTCTCCCCACTTTTTTATTTAATTGTTTCTGAGATGGAGTTTCATTCTTGTAGCCCAAATGGAGTACAACGGCACAATCTCAGCTCACTACAACCTCTGCCTTCTGGGTTCAAGCCATTCTCATGCCTCAGTCTCCCAAGTGGCTGGGATTACAGGCGTAAGCCACCACGTCCGGCTAACTTTTGTGTTTTCAGTAGAGGTGGGGTCTCACCATGTTGGCCAGACTGGTCTCAAACTCCTGGCCTCAAGTGATCTGCCTGCCTCAGCCTCCCAAAGTGCTGGGATTACAGGTGTGAGCCGTAATTACAGCTGTGCCTGGCCCTATGTCTCCCCTTTTGAGTTCAGAGTCTTCCCGTGTAGTGAGCGCTTCTGCCTCTCTAGCCCTTCCTGTGGGTTCTGCCTAGGCCTGGCCTCTGTGAGGGACCTGGCCAGAACAGGTCCGTCATGCCTTGTGGGGAGTGGGCGTGGGAATAGGTTTTGATGCCCAACTTAGTGGGTGATCCTGAGATGGGAGGACACAGGGCTATCTGGGATGGGCGTCTTAGCCATAGTGGGGTTTGGTTCATATCAAGCAGGGACCACCCATGGCCTCATTTCCAGGCCCCACCTCTTCAGTATGCCATAGAAAACTACCTGGGCAGTAGAGGTGTGGGAAGAAAACAAAAGAAAGCTGGGCGTGGTGGTTCATGCCTGTAATTCCAACACTTTGGGAGGCCGAGGCAGGCGGATCACCTGAGGTTGGGAGTTCAAGACCAACCTGACCAACATGGAGAAACCCCATCTCTATTAAAAATACAAAATTAGACGGGCGTGGTGGTGCATACCTGTAATCCCAGCTACTTGGGAGGCTGAGGCAGGAGAATCGCTTGAACCCAGGAGGCGGAGGTTGTGGTGAGCCGAGATCATGCCATTGCACTCCAGCCTGGGCAACAAGAGCAAAACTCCGTCTCAAAAACAAACAAACAAACAAACAAAAACAAAAATTACCTGGGCGTGGTGGCGTGCGCCTGTAATCCCAGCTACTAGGGAGGCTGAGGTAGGAGAATCGCTTGAACCCAGGAGGCGGAAGTTGTAGTGAGCCAAGATTGTACCACTGCACTCCAGCCTGGGCAACAGAGCAAGACTCCATCTAAAAAAAACCCAAAAACAAACAAACAAAAAAACCGCAGGAGAACAGAGTGTGTGATGGCTGAAACTTGCAATTTCTCACTCTCAACAAGCCCTGGCCCCCACTGGGGCTCCCTCCCTAGGTCTCAGGGACCTCTGTTCAAAGTCCTAGCACAGGCACAGTGGCTCCCGCCTATAATCCCAGCACTTTGGGAGACCAAGGCAGGCAGATCACTTGAGGCCAGGAGTTTGAGACCGGCCTGGCCAACATGGTGAAACCTTGTCTCTACTAAAAGTACAAATATTAGCCGGGCATGGTGGCGCATGCTTGTAATCCCAGCTACTCAGGAGGCTGAAGCACAAGAATCTTTCCAACCTGGGAGGCAGAGGTTGCAATTAGCTGAGATAGTGCCACTGCACTCCAGCCTGGGCGACAGAGCAAGACCCTGTCTCAAACAAACAAAAAAACAAGGTCCTAGCAACCCTACTAACCTGTGGTGAAGACTGATACCAGGGCATTACCTGCCCCAATTTTCTGACTCAGGTCAGCCTTATATTCCTGCTCTAATCTCACCCCTACCCCCGTCCCACACCCACTATTCCAAAAACTTCCATGGTCCTCCAGGGGGCAGCTGTAGACAAACCAAGCCCAGGGCTATAGAGCCACTGGAACCTTCTCCAGCGGGTCTGAAAACATCAGCATTCCAGGTGTTGATGAACCCCTACTTGGGCACACTCCCTCTTGGGCCTGAGAAGGTCGGGGGAACGTGCAGGGAATATGTGGAATTCTATATGGTGCCTCTGATACTGCAGTGATGTCGGGGAGAGGGAGAGGTTTGTTCAACTGGTCAGGGCCCTGAAACCCGGATCACTTTCTCATCTCTGCATCTTGAAGGCTGGCAGAGAGCAGGAACCCTGAGCTCTCTGGGAGTTGGGTGGCTGGTGGCAGTACAGACTCCCAGACGTCTACACAGAGTTACAGAGAGAAGGCTTTCTCGGTAGACCCTGGAAGGGACTTTTACAGTAGAACTTTCATTTTACAAGCAGGGATAGAGGCCTAGATGGGGAGACGGACGTGTCCAAGGTAAAACAATGGACGGAGGCGGGGCAGGGAGAGGCCAGGTCCTAGACTCGGCCTCAGCACCCCTCCCACACACACACCGACACAGAAGCTGGTCCAGATTTATAATTTAATGGCTGTGTAGATCCCAGTCTCTCATTTCTGTCGCTCACGTGCCCACTGCTCTGGGGTCAGGGTTTTCTGTTCAAAGGCATGGATGTGCGGGAGCTCTTCTGCTAGGCACGCGTTTACCAGCCTGGGGCGAGAGATGGGGTTAGGAAAAGGCAGGCGAGGATTGCACACCCCGAGACTAGGGTGACCCAAGAGACTGTGGGTGTCTCCAAGGTTGTAGTCCCCGGGCCGTGGGAACATGTACGTGGGGAGAGGGTCTACATCGAAATACTCGAAGCAGGGGTCACGAAGGCGGGATCCTCAAGGTCCCTGAGCCACGCCGCGGGGGAGTGCGGGAGTTAGGTTGCAGGGGTAGGGGGAGTGGCTGGGGTTGTGGTGCAGGAGCTGAGACTGCGCTGGGCAAGGTGCTCCCAGGGCCTCACCTGTGTCTCTGAAGCAGCGGTTTCCCCTCGAACTTGGCCGACACCACCAGGACTCGGAAGCTACAGGCGCAACGGTTGAGGGTCGTGTCCTCCACCTCCTACCGAGCGGAAGAATATGAATGGTGCCGAACCCGCCTCCCGAGCTCTTTTCTCCCGTCCGGCTGCTCAACTCACCACATGCTCCGCCTCCAGGTCCCGCTGCAGCTTCTCCCGGAGGTATTCGGCGCTGAGTTCCATGGCGGTAGTCCAGCTGGGACGGCAGCCCAGCGGGGACACAACCCCTGTTCCGACGCCGGCCACGCTGCCTTGCAGCCTTACAGGAGCCACTTCCGCTGGGAAACTCACTTCCGCCCTTACTAAGGCGTACGTCAACGCAGTACTTCCGCCCTCAAGCAGCCGGGCTTTCCAACGGTCCGGGCTTTTCGCTCTTGCCATCTGTCAGCCAATCAGAGTCTGAGGAAGGTGGGACTCGGGCGGAGCCAATGCTGAATGGTAGGCGCTCGCTGACTGGACAGCAGTCTGGCTTCCGCGGTCGGACTTCTACCCCCGCCTCCAGACAGGAGAGGGGCACGTACCCGCGCTACGGCGGCATCCAGGCTGCCTCCGGATAGTCCCCGAGAGCTTGTTCCGAAGCAAGCACCCTGCAGCCCTAGCGATCCAGCCCTCCCCTGGACCCTAGGTGACGGCAATCAACCCCCTGCTGCGGTTCCCGAACCATAAGGCCCGATGGGTCCCGCGGGGGTCACGGCGAGGCCAGGGCGCTTCTTTGGCGTCTACCTGCTCTACTGCCTGAACCCCCGGTACCGGGGCCGCGTCTACGTGGGGTTCACTGTCAACCCTGCTCGTCGGGTCCAGCAGCACAATGGGGGCCGCAAAAAAGGCGGGGCCTGGCGGACCAGCGGGCGAGGGCCTTGGTGAGACAGGGAGGGCTTCTGTGCCGGGAGGAAGGCTTCCCGGACGAGGGGGACCCCGCGGGGCACAGGCCTGATGAGAAAGATCGGCCAGGACTGTGACATGGGCCGGGCGTCCGGGGCGGGGACTGGGCCTGTCGCAGGGGAGGAGCGTGACGGGGAGGCGGTGCCCGGGGCATCTACGCGGCGGAACTCAGGGAAGGAGCTAGCTGGGGCGGAGGCGGTGATCCAGGCTGGGTTCCAGCGTAGGGGTCTCGGTGGGCACGCTGGGGTCGGGTGGAGCGCGGAGGGAGAGGGGGGGGGGGACAGGTGAGTACTTGGGCTGGAGGCAGGGCCTGAGGTGGTCAGGTGCAGGGGGCGTGCCTTCAGGCCGGGGCGGGGCTTGGAGCTCGGCTGAAGCCGGGAATGAGGACCCTGCTCTTGGGTGGGATTGGAGGGGACCCGCGGCTAAGGCTCTGGGCTGCGACAGGGACACCCCCTTCCTCCTCCCCAGGGAGATGGTGCTCGTCGTGCACGGCTTCCCGTCTGCCGTGGCTGCCCTTCGGGTAAGGAAGGAGACCGGGCGGCAGCGGCCGGGCGAGGGTTTGGGGTCCGCCCCTTGCTCCGAGCCGCCCTGACGCCCCTGTACCCCGCCCGCAGTTTGAGTGGGCCTGGCAACATCCTCACGCCTCGCGCCGCCTGGCGCACGTGGGGCCTCGCCTGCGCGGAGAGACGGCCTTCACGTTCCACCTGCGCGTGCTGGCGCACATGCTACGCGCACCGCCCTGGGCGCGCCTCCCGCTCACGTTGCGCTGGCTGCGCCCCGACCTCCGCCAGGACCTCTGCCTGCCGCCGCCGCCGCACGTGCCCCTAGCCTTCGGGCCTCCACCGCCCCAGGCCCCGGCCCCAAGGCGCCGCGCAGGTCCCTTTGATGACGCTGAGCCTGAGCCAGACCAGGGGGATCCAGGGGCTTGCTGCTCCCTGTGCGCCCAGACCATCCAGGTGAGGTCCCCGCCAGGCACGGGCGGCTCTAGGGTCCAGACGACTTCGGATCCAGCTCTTTCTTGAGGGAAACCCACTGACACTCTTTGGCCACCCTATCCCCATCTCTAAGATGCAGATGCTATAGTACTTACGGCCATTCCTGAGCAAAGCAGGACCTGCTCAGGGCCTTCACCATTTCCCCTTTGATGAAAAGATTCTTCCCTAGGCCATCTGTCTTGATAACCTACCACCTTCTCAGTGAGGTCTTCTCTGGTTCCCGATTTATAATCGCAGCTCTGAGTAGTCGGGCATGGTGGCAAGCAGGAGACTAATCCCAGCTACTGGGAAGGCTGTGGTGGGAGGACTGCTTAAGCCCAGGAGTTCAAGGCTGCAGTAAGCTACGATCGCTCCGCTGCACTCCAGTGTGGTCGACAGGGCATCACCCTGTCTATCTCTCTCTTTTTTTTAGAGGGAGTCTTGCTCTGTTGCCCAGGCTGGAGTGCAGTGATCTCAGCTCACTGGAACCTCCGCCTCCCAGGTTCAAGCGATTCTCCTGTCTCAACCTCCCAAGTGTGCCACCACACCTGCCCAATTTTTGTGTTTTTAGTAGAGATGGGGTTTCACCATGTTGGCCAGGCTGGTCTCAAACTCCTGACCTCAAGTGATCTGCCTGCCTCAGCCTCCCAGAGTGCTGGGATTATAGGCGTGAGCCATCATGCCTGGACATGACCCTGTCTCTAAAACAATGTAATGAATTGCAGCTCATTCTTGTGCACTTTTCTGCTACCCCCTTTCCCTTAACACTTAATATTGTCTGGCATGCTACGTGTTTTCTTGATCTCATTAGTCACTCCCACCCCAACTGCCATACTGCACTCTCGGAGGGCAGCACTTACCACTGCTGTGGAACAAAGTTCTGCATAGAGCCGATGGCCCAGAAATTTTCTTTTCCTTTTTCTTTTTTTTTGGGACGGAATCTCACTCTGTTTCTCAGGCTGGAATGTAATGGTGCGATCTTGGCTCACCGCAACCTCTGCCTCCCGGTTTCAAGCAATTCTCCTGCCTCAGCCTCTGGAGTAGCTGGGATTACAGGCACCTGCCACCGCGCCTGGCTAATTTTTGTATTTTTAGTAGAGACGGGGTTTCAACCATGTTGGCCAGGCTGGTCTCAAACTCCTGACCTCAGGTGATCCTGCCCACCTAAGCCTCCCAAAATGCTGGTATTACAGGCATGAGCCACTGTGCCCGGCCTAAATATTTAATAAAATAATGGATGATGGGTGCCTTCTACTGAGTTCCTGGTAATTGCCAGTGAGTGGAGGACTTGCCCTGTGGAGATTCAGTGACCTGCCGGGGGTTGTCGAGCTGTGAGGAAATTCAGTCCTGGCTGCAGTGGTGAGGCTGTGACTTAATCAGTCACTGCTGATGTTCACAGGGCATTCACCAGCTTAGTCCCAGGGGCAAGGATTTTAACTCTGCACCTCAGTTTCTTCATTCGTAAGATGCAAATAAGAGTCACTGCTGCCTCACGGAATGCAGCTGTGTGATGCCCGAAACAGTGTCTGCTGCACAGGGGGCTTGCTGCCAGCTCCCTCTCCCTCCTTGTCTCTTACCTGCCTGCTGCCTGGGACAGGATGAAGAGGGGCCTTTGTGTTGCCCCAACCCTGGCTGCTGGCTAAGGGCCCACGTGATCTGCCTGGCAGAGGAGTTCCTTCGGGAAGAACCAGGGCAGCTTCTGCCCCTAGAGGGCCAATGCCCTAGGTGAGTGCAGTCCCCCAGCCCCAGCCTGGTCCAGCTCTGGGAAGAGGGTGCCCAGTTGTGCAATCCAGGCCCAGGCAGCTGAGTCCTCATCTCAGCATCCAGGGCCGATACTGGAGGGGGCTTGTGGCATCTGACTCTGTATCTCCTACCTGCCCCTCTCCTTGGTAGCTGTGAGAAGTCACTGCTTTGGGGAGACCTGATCTGGCTGTGCCAGATGGACACTGAGAAAGAAGTAGAAGACTCAGAATTAGAAGAGGTGAGTGGGCTTTGGTGGTGGGCTCCCTACCCTGCTGTCTGCCCTGGTCTGCCTGTGACCAACTTTCTTGCCTCTGCAGGCACACTGGACAGACCTGCTGGAGACCTGATCCTCAGTGTCCCTACCCACCTCCTACCTCTTTTCTGTGCCACCTGCCGCGGGTCCGGTGGGTTTTTACTTGAGTACAATAAAGTCTGAGTCAAGGGTGCCTTATGGTGGATGCCAAGGGTGGGGGTGGAGCTAGCAGCCCAAGGTCCTGCCAGTCACGGGGCTTCCTCAGGGGCACAGAGGAGGCAGGAGGGGCCCCTGGCACTAGCATGTGAACAGCTTCTACTCTGCCTGGAAACCCCATGCCTCAGCTTTCCCCAACTTGCTTCTGAGCTCATGCAATTCTTGAAAGCCTGGGAGACTTACCTTGGAATTGAATGCAAATAGGACAAAGACCACGGAGGATGGGGGGATGCCCTCCTTCCACGGGGCCCTGTGGCTTCCAGTTTCTTGTCTGTGGAGCCTCTAATCTCTTGTCTGTGGAGCCTCCTTCAAACCCAGGGAAAGAAAAGCACTTGCCAGGGTTGTTGTTCTTCTAGGATCTTCTATTGATGCTCTGTGAGGTTGCCCGGGAGCCATGAAGCTGGGGTTGGCTCCCAGGGCGATGGGACTCCAGTGTCCTTGTCCTTTCTTGTTCTTCCTTTTTTTTTTTGTCACCCAGGCTGGAGCACAATGGCGCAGTCTTGGCTCACTGCAACCTCCGCCTACCGGGTTCAAGCAATTCTCCTGCCTCAGGCTCCCAAGTAGCTGGGACTACAGTAATGTGCCACCACGCCTGGCTAATTTTTGTATTTTTAGTAGAGACGGGGATTCACTGTGTTGGCCAGGCTGGTCTGGAACTCCTGACCTCATAATCTGCCCTCCTCGTCCTCCCAGAGTGCTGGGATTACAGGCATGAATCACTACACCTGGTCTTTTTTTTTTTTTTTTTTTTTGAGACAGAGTCTCACTCTGTTGCCCAGGCTGGAGTGCAGTGGCATGATCTTGGCTCACCGAAACCTCCGCCTCCTGGGTTCAAGTGATTCTCTTGCCTCAGCCTCCCAAGTAGCTAGGATTACAGGTGCCTGCCATCATGCCCAGCTAATTTTTGTATTTTTAGTAGAGACAGGGTTTTACCATGTTGGCCAGCCTGGTCTTGAACTGCTGACCTCATGTGATCCTGCCACATCAGCCCCCCAAAGTACTGGGATTACAGGTGTGAGCCACCATGCTCAGCCTCTTTCTTGTTCTGTACGTCCATGCTCTGCCCCACTTCTGTCCCTTCACTCTGCCCATACACATCACTCCAGACTGGCCTTGTGGTCAGAGCCTAGAATGCCTGGGCTGCTGGGGGCCTATGGACTGCACTGGGCCAGAACCCCTGCCACCTTCAAGACTGGCCTGTAGCCAGCAGTTAGGTGACTTTTCCTGGGCCTGCCTATCCCACCTTTCCCTTCCATCCACTCACCTCCCTTGCCTGGGTCAATTAGAGAAAGCTTGTCAGCCAGGCCTGTAATCTCAGCACTTTGGGAGGCCGAGGCAAGCGGATCATCTGAGCTCAGGAGTTTGAGACCAGCCTGGCCAACATGGCGAAACCCTGTCTCTACTGAAAAAGGAAAAATTAGCCGGGTGTGGTGGCGCACACCTGTAATCCCAGCTACTTGGGAGGCTGAGACAGGAGAATCACTTGAACCCAGGAGGTGGAGGTTACAGTGAACTGAGATCGTGCCACTGCACTGCAGCCTGGGCGAGACAGTGAGACTCTGTCTCACAAAAAAAAAAAAAAAAAAAAAAAAGAGAAAGCTTGTCTGTTGGTCCGCCCTGCAGGGTAGAGTTCAGAGGGAGGGTCAGGAGCCTGGTGACAGCTCAAAAACAAAGCAAAACAAACAAAACAAAACAAAAAAAAACCAAATACCAATGTTGGCCCCTTTTGCCTTTCATTCTTATGTTTTCTACACACTAAACTCACATCTTGGGTTTGTAGATCACTCCAAGCTTGGCTGGAGCTGTGGTGCTAAGGAGGGTAATAGAGAAGCTTCCCCACCCTCAACCCCACCCCTTCCTTCCTGGAATTGAGTCAAGTCCCAGCCCTGACTCTAGATTCCCTCCCACATTGGACCTTCAAAACCCTCAGGGCAGAGAGCAGCCCTGCACTCCCTACACTGCATCCACACTCAGCCCCTGCAGGCAAGGAGAGCACGGGCCAGGTTCCCGAGAGCTCAGGTGAGTGACACAGTGGAATGGCTCAGGGTGCCCTCACCCTGCTCAGCTTGTGGCTCCAACATTCCAGAAGCTGAGGCCTCTGTCATCCCTGCGCTTTCCCATGGATATCCCATTTCAATTAGACAACCCAGTCTGGCCAGAATCCCCCTCCATTCCTTCTTTTCCTTTGTGTATTTTTGAGACAAGGTGTTGCTCTGTCACCCAGTCTGGAGTGTAGTGGGATCCTGGCCCACTGCAGCCTCAAATTCCTAGGCTAAGGCAATCCTGCCGCCACAGCCTCCTGAGCAGCTGGGGTTACAAGAGCAAGCCACCACACCCGGCTAATTTTGAAAACTATTTTTTGTAGAGGAGAGGGGTTGCTTTGTTGTCCAGGTTGGTCTCAAACTCTGGGGCTCAAGGGATCCTTTCCCGTTGGCCTCCCAAGGCTCTGGGATTACAGGCGGAAGTCACCCTGCCTGCGCCCCTCCTTTTGCTGAGTCATCAGAGTTTTCATTCCCACACCAGGCTCTGGCTCCCAATACCAGCTTAGTTGCTCAATGGGCCGTGTTTGTCCTGGAGCCCAGATGGACTGTGGCCGGGCAAGTGGATCACAGGCCTGGCCGGCCTGGGAGGTTTCCACATGTGAGGGGCCTGAGGGGCTCAAGGAGGGGAGCATTGGGGAGAGGAGCCCACTGGATGGAGGCTGGGGGTCACAGCAGGAAATGATGAGACAAAGGGCACTGGCTGGCAGGAAGACGCATAGGCAGGCCCTGGAGCTTCTTCAGTGCAGCTGGACTCTCCTGGAGACCTTCACACACCTGTGCCGCGAGGGTGCTTTCACTGGTCTGCACCACGGCCCAGGCCCTGTGATTTTGAACAGCTCTGCAGGTGAATGAAAGGTGTGGCCAGGCTGGGGAACCACCGCACTAGAGGCTGACCTGGTTTCAGTCCCAGACCCGCCACTGACTGGCTTTGTTGAGCACGGGCAAGTTGCTCAGCCTCCCTAGGCCTCAGTGACATCCCTGAAAGCAAAATCTCTGCCAAGGGGCAGCTGGGCGGTGGCTCATACCTGTAATCCCAGCACTTTGGGAGGCTGAGGCAGATGAATCACTTGAGGCCAGGAGTTCGAGACCAGCCTGGCCAACATGGTGAAACCCCATCTCTACTTAAAAAAAAAAAAATTAGCTGAGCGTGGTTGTACATGCTTGTAATCCTAGCTACTTGCGAGGCCAAGGCGGGAGGATTGCTTGAACCCAAGAGGCAGAGTTTGCAGTGAGCTGAGATTGTGCCACTGCACTCCAGC
Source organism: Theropithecus gelada (assembly GCF_003255815.1). Classification (NCBI taxonomy): domain Eukaryota; kingdom Metazoa; phylum Chordata; class Mammalia; order Primates; family Cercopithecidae; genus Theropithecus; species Theropithecus gelada. The sequence goes on from NC_037688.1 coordinate 55,592,467, forward strand.
TTGGGTGACAGAGTGAGACTCTATCTGAGGGAAAAAAAAAAAAAAGAATTCCGCACATGGTGCTGTTGTGATGGTGTTAAGGGAATGGGCCTGGCTCTGGCCCCTGACGCAGGAACATGGAGCTGATCCAGGATGCTTCCCGCCTGCCACTGGAGTACGTGAAGGGGGTCCCACTCATCAAGTGCTTTGCAGAGGCACTGGGACCCCTGCAGAGCTTCCAAGCCCAGCTCGATGACCTGCTCATCAGCACCTACCCCAAGTCCGGTAGGTGAGGAGGGCCACCCACCCTCTCCCAGGTGGCAGTCCCCACCTTGGCCAGCGAGGTTGTGCCCTCGGCCTGCTCACTTCCCATCTCCCTCCCTCTCCAGGCACCACCTGGGTGAGCCAAATACTGGACATGATTTACCAGGGCGGCGACCTGGAGAAGTGTAACCGGGCTCCCATCTACATACGGGTGCCCTTCCTTGAGGCCAATGATCCAGGGGATCCCTCAGGTGCATGGCTGGGTCCTGGGTGCAAGTGGAGGGGAGGAAGACAGGGCTGGGGCTTCAGCTCACCAGACCTTCCCTGACCCACTGCTCAGGGATGGAGATGCTGAAAGACACACCGGCCCCACGGCTCATCAAGTCACACCTGCCCTTGGCCCTGCTCCCCCAGACTCTGTTGGATCAGAAGGTTAAGGTGAGACCTGGCACAATGGTTCACACCTGTCATCCCAGTTTGAGGCTGAGGTGGGAGGATCCCTTGAAGGCGAGAGATGGAGACCAGCCTGGGCAACATTGCTGTAGAGATGGCATCCCATCTCTACAAAAAAAATTAAAAACCTGGTGTGGTGGCACAGACTGTTCCCACTTAGGAGGCTCAGCGGGGAGGATTGTTTATGTGAATTGGAGGCTGCAATGAGCCCTGATCCTGCTGCTGCCCTCCAGCCTGGGCAACACAGCAAAACCATCTCTACAAAAAAAAAAAAAGTTCCTGCTGAGTGGCAAGGAAAGCCAGGAAGGGGAGCTCAGGCGCCCCCCAGCCATGTTCCTGTTCTTCTGGAAGGGCCTCCTCACTTCTATGAGGCTCATCATCACATCTTTTTTTTTTTTGAGACAGAGTCTTGCTCTATCACCTTGGCTGCAGTGCAGTGGCGTGATCTCGGCTCACTGCAACCTCAGCCTCCTGAGTAGCTGGGATTACAGGCATGCCACCATGCCTGGCTAATTTTTGTATTCTTTTTAGTAGAGACGGAGTTTCACCATGTTGGTCAAGTGGATCTCGAACTCTTGACCTTGTGATCCTCCCGCCTCGACCTCACAAAGTGCTGGGATTACAGGCGTGAGCCACTGTGCCTGGCCCTTTTTTCTTTCTCTCTCTCTCTCTCTCTCTTTTTTTTTTTTTTTGAGACAGAGTTTCACTCTTATTGCCCAGGCTGGAGTACAATGATGCTATCTTGGCTCACTGCAACCACCGCCTCCTGGATTCAAGCGATTCTCCTGCTTTAGCCTCCCAAGGAGCTAGGATTACAGGCACCTGCCACCACGCCCAGCTAATTTTGTATTTTTGGTAGAGATGGGGTTTTGCCATGTTGGTCAGGCTGGTCTTGAACTCCTGACCTCAGGTGATCGGGCCACCTTGGCCTCCCAAAGTGCTGGGATTACAGGCGTGAGCCACCGTGCCCGGCCTTCATCACATCTTGAGAGAGGACACTGTCTATCTCTTGCTCTGATGAAGGTCCGATGCCAAGATAGTGAGTCTCTACAGTGCACACTTAAGAAAGGCAATGTGTGGGTACTCACAGGTCAGCAGAGGAGGGGGCTGGTGGGGACCGGGCATGCCTTGCTCCAGATCGGAGTGTGACAGCATTGATGCAGATTATATTAGTATAGAATATGGTCTCAGGGACCAGGCAGGACTTTGGCTTCTGAGCAGGGTTCAGATCCCAGCTTGGCCCTACCTGTGCCGTGAGATCTCAAGCAAGTCAGCCTCTAAGCCTCAGGTTCCTCCTTTGCCAATCCAAGAGGTGAGCTGGCCTGGGGCGAGCTGTGTGGTCATGGCGCTGGGGCTGGGTCCTCTGCCCCTGCAGGTGGTCTATGTTGCCCGAAACCCAAAGGATGTAGCGGTCTCCTACTACCACTTCCACCGTATGGAAAAGACGCACCCTGAGCCTGGGACCTGGGACAGCTTCCTGGAGAAGTTCATGGCCGGAGAAGGTGGGTTTGACGGGAGGAAGGAGGGTGTGGAGCCAAGAGGTGGTGGCTACAACGCACAGTAACCCTGTGTCGCTGCCCCCTGCCCGCTTCTCCAGTGTCCTACGGGTCCTGGTACCAGCACGTGCAGGAGTGGTGGGAGCTGAGCCACACCCACCCTGTTCTCTACCTCTTCTATGAAGACATGAAGGAGGTGAGACCACCTGTGATGCTTCCCCTCATGTGACACCTGGGGGCAGGCACCTCACAGGGACCCACCAAGGCCACCCAGCCCTGTTCCTGGGCGGCCCCCACAGTAGGCCCGGATTTCCCATCCTGCCTCCCTGGCCCAGGCCTCCCCGCTACAGCCTCACCTGGCAGCGGGTCCCACACAGCTCTCATCTCCCGCAGCTGAGTCAGCTGCATGAGGGGCCACGGATTAGATACTTAGTCCTATTGATTATCCCCACCAAAGGGTGTGCCACCCAGGGCCCCAGTCACGGAAAAAGACCATCCCGGTCCTCACCCATAGGAGCCAAGCCCAGCTCATGATGGGATCACAGGGCAGAGAGCAATTCATTTTACCCCAGGGACCAGGGCCCCAGGGATCAAGGCTCTTCGGGGTTTCTCGGGGAAGTGGCCAGATGCCCTCTGAGGTTAGAGAGGGGACTTGTTTTGTTTTGCTCCACTGAGGAGCCTCTGCTGCTCAGAACCCCAAAAGGGAGATTCGGAAGATCCTGGAGTTTGTGGGGCGCTCCCTGCCAGAGGAGACTGTGGACCTCATGGTTCAACACACATCATTCAGGGAGATGAAGAAGAACCCTATGGCCAACTACACCACCGTCCCCCAGGAGTTCATGGACCACAGCATCTCCCCCTTCATGAGGAAAGGTGGGTGCCGGCCAGCACGGGGGTTTGGGGCCGGTGGGAGCAGCAGCTGGAGCCTCCCCATTGGCACTCACAGCCTCTCTTTGGGCGGGACTCCAGCTTTACTCCCTCCCTCCCTTCCTCCCCCAGGCATGACTGGGGACTGGAAGACCACTTTCACCGTGGCGCAGAATGAGCGCTTCGATGAGGACTATGCGGAGAAGATGGCAGGCTGCAGCCTCAGCTTCCGCTCTGAGCTGTGAGAGCGGCTCCCGGGGTCCCTCCAGAGGGAGTGTGTGAATCTATCCTGACCAATGGGCTCAAGAATAAAGTATGATTTTTGAGTCAGGCACAGTGGCTCACGTCTGCAATCCAAGCGATTTGGGAGGCTGAGCTGGGAGGATCGCAATAGGCCACACATTTGAGACCAGCCTGGTAAAATAGTGAGACCTCATCTCTACAAAGATGTAACGTAATTAGCCACATGTGCTGGCACTTACCTGTAGTCCCAGCTACTTGGGAAGCAGAGGCTGGAGGATCATTTCAGCCCAGGAGGTTGTGGATACCGTGAGTTACGATTATGCCCATACACGACAGCCTGGATGACAAGCAAGGCCCTCCCTCCAAAGAAAATAAAGTTCAATTAAAATAAAATACGATTTGTGTTCATGTAGAGCCTGTATTGGAAAGGAAGAGAAACTCTGAGCTGAAAAAGTGAATGCCCAGTGGGGCCAGATATGGTCCCCTCTCCCCCAGCCTCCAGCTCCCTAGGTCACCATGTCTGGGCAAGGGAGAAGGGTTTGGAGAAGTAAAACCCAGGAGATGTGTGGAGAGGGGATGTCTGTTTAATCCCAGCATATCCTCTGCTGTCCTGCCCCAGGATGGTGGAGGATGTCGAGTCCACCGGGCGATGTCACTTTTTCTTGGGCTCCTTGGAAGCCACCAGCTACCTCTGGGCCACACTGAGGTGAGGGGAGTAGCCTTCTGCATAGGAGGTGTCTTCAAACAGGATAGAGTAGTCAGTCTGGGGCTGTGGGGCAGGGGGACAGAAGGGGCTGAGAGCAGCCCTCGGGCTGCTGTCACTCACTTGTTGGTGGCATGGCTGTAACTGACCACCTTGGCCAGGATCCACTGCTTGTCTCCATCCACGGCCTTCACCCGGGCAGCCACCTTGTCTCCAGGTCTGGCCACATAGTCCCCTGAGGCGGGGATGGCCCCACAGAGGAGTGGGGGCCTGTGAGCAGAACAAAGGGCCAGTCCCAGCCCCTCCCTCGCAGCTGCTGCCCTCACTTGTCACCGGGCTTCCCGATCCACAGGGGCAGGGTCATCAGCACCCCTCTGCGCATGGTCTTCCGGGGTGGCTCCGAGTCATTGTAGAGACCTGCGATCTTGGCCGCTGTGGGAAGAAAGGGAGGCCTGAGGCCCCAGGGACAGGTGCTGGCCCTGACCCCCCAGCATGCTGCACTGAGCTGTTGGAGGACCCCCTGGGAGCCCCCAGCCCCTAAGTGAACCTGAGGGTCCAGCAGGACTGTGACCCGATCGGCCAGGTGGCCTACAGGGGCTGCTGCACTGAACTACAGATGGGTGCGACGGCAGCACAGCAGGCACCCGAGGGAAGAAACCAGGCGGGGGACAAAGCGGATTCTGAGGTACTGGTGAGGTTCTCTTCTTGATGTCGGTGCTGACACAGAAATGTGTTTCGTTAGTGAAAAGTTCCTAAAATTCGAAGGGTCCAGCGGGAATCGGGGTGAGGCCGGGCACTTCTTCAGCGTCCAGCTGCTCTACTGCCTGAATCCCTGGTACCCGGGCCCTGTCTATGTGGGGTTCACTGTCAACCCTGTTCCTCAGGTCCAGCAGCACAATGGGGCCGCAAAAAAGGTGGAGCAAGGCGGACCAGTGGGCGAGGTCCCTGATAACAGGGGAAGGGTCTCTCTGTCCGGAGGAAGGCTTCCTGGAGGAAGAGGAACCGGGGGGCACAAGCCTGATGAGAGGGACCCGCCAAGCCTGTGACATGGGCGGGGCGTCTAGGGCGAGGACTGAGCCAGTCGCAGGGGAGGAGCCTAACGGGGAGGCTGTGCCCTGGGAATCTCGGCGGTGGAAATCCGGGGAGAAGCTGTCTGAGGCAAGGGTGATGATCCAGGCTGGGGTCCAGCGCAGGCGTCTTGATGGGCACGCTGGGGTCGGGTGGAGCACAGGAGGGAGAGGAACGGGAAGAGGTGGGTACCTGGGCTGGAGGCGAGGCCAGAGGTGGGCAGGTGCAGGGGGCGTGCCTTCAGAAGTTGCAGGGCTTGGGGCTCAGCTGAAGCCGGGAGTGATGACCCCATTCTCAGGCGGGATAGGGGGGAACCCGCGGCGAGGGCGCTGGGCTACGCCCGCAGTGGGGCGCGGCGGGGCTCACAGGACATCGCTGTTCTCCTCCCCAGGGAGATTGTGCTCGTCGTGCACGGCTTCGCATCTGCCGTGGCCGACCTTCGGGTAAGGAAGGAGACCGGGCGGCGGCATGTCGCCCGGATTTGGGGTCCGACCCCTGCCTGGAGCCGCCCTGACCACCCCGTACCCCGCCGCGGTTGGAGTGGGCCTGGCACCCCCGCCCTGGGCGCGCCTCCCGGTCCCACTGCTCCCCGACCTCCGCCCGCCGCACCGCACTGACCACTGGCCTTCGGGCCTCCTCCGCCCCAGGGCGCCACGCAGGTCCCTTTGCTGACGCCAAGCCTGAGCCGGTCCCGGGGCCCAAGAGGCCTGTGCGCCCTGCGCGCCCGCGCGCTCCAGGGGAGGTCGGCCCCAGGCAGGGCGGCTTATCCTCCAGAGGACTGGCTCCTCCAGCTGTTGAGGAGCCAGGAAACGCCCTGACAATTTTGCGACCCTGTCCCCGTCTCTAAGATGGGGATGACAGTATTTATGGCCATTCCTGAGAACAGCAGGACCTGCCTTTTTCCTTTGACTGGAAGGTTCTTCTCTACACCTTCTGTCTTGATAACCTGCCACCTCCACAGGGAGGTCTTCCCTATCGCCCGATTTAAAATTGCAGCCCTGAGAAGCCGGGCATGGTGGCACATGGTTGTAGTCCCAGCTACGGGGGAGGCTGAGGTGGGAGGATGGCTTGAGCCAGGAGTTGGAGGCGGAAGTGAGCTATGATCATTCCATTGCACTCCAGCCTGGGGCAAAGACCAAGACCTTGTCTCTAAAAAAATAAAATACAATAAAATTGCGGCTCTTTCTTGTGCACTTCCCTGCCCTCCCCCCTTTCCTGAACACTATTGTCTGCCATACTACAAATGTTATGCATCTCATTCAACCCCAATCCGAACCTGTGTGCTAAACTGCCTGAGGGCAGCTCTTGTCACTGCTGTAGAACAAAGTCCCATATAGAGCCGATGGCCAACAAATAGTTAATAAAATAACAGAGGATGGTCCTGGCTTCTACTGAGCTCTCGGTAAATTTGAGTGAGTAGAGGGCTTGCCCTGCAGAGGTTCAGTGACCTGGCAGCTCTGGCTGCAGTGGTGAGGCTGTGACTCAATCAATAACTGCTCATGCTCACAGGACACTGGCCAGCTTAGTCCCTGGAGTCAAAGATTTTAACCCCCCCACCTCCATTTCCTCATCTCTAAGATGTGAATAATAGTCACCCCTGCCTCATAGGATTGATCTGTGTAACGCCCCTCCCACCTTTTTTCGGTGCCACACACTGCGGGTCTGGGGCTTTTTTCTGGAATGCAATACAAAGTCTGAGTCAAGGGTGCCTTCTGTTGGTTGCTGAGGGCGGGGGCAGAGTTAGTAGCCCATGGTCCTGCCAGTCAAGGGGCTTCCAGAGGAGGGAGGATGGGCCTGTGGCCCTAGCATGTGAGCAGGCTCTTCTCTGCCTGGAAGCCCCGTGCCTCAGCTTCCCCCACACTCCCACCTGCCCGCTTGCCTCTGAACTCAGGCAATTCTTGGAAAGCTTGGGAGACTCACCTTTACTCAGATGGTTACCTGTCTCATGCCCAGCTTGACCTTGAACTTTAAATAGTGAGGACAAAGAACGAGGAGGATGGGGGGATGCCCTCCTTCCACAGGGCCCTGTGGCTTCCAAGCCTCAGCCTCCTCTGGTCTCTTGAAGCCTCCTTCAAACCCAGGGAAACAAAAGCATGTGCCACAAGCTGCTGTTTTTCTAGAATCTTCTAGCAATACTCCGAGAGCCATGAAACTGTTCCTCCGAGAACAGTTTCTCCGAGAGCCATGAAACTGGGGCTGGCTCCCAGGGTGATGGGACTCCAGTGTCTTTGTTCTTTCTTGTTCTATGCATCCATGCTCTGCTCCACCACTGCCCCTTCAACTCTGCCCACACATATTACTCCAGACTGGCCTTGTGGTCAGAGCCTGGAATGCCTGGGCTGCTGGGGGCTTGCATGTAGGCTGCACTGGACTAGAAGCATTGGTGCCTTCAAGACTGCCCTGGGAAACATGACCTGCCCCGTTTCTGTCTAGTGAGTACCCATTTTTCCCCACTCACCAGCTCACTTCCCTTGGCTGGGTCAATTAGAAAAAGCTCCTCTGTTGGCCTGCCCTGTAGGGTGGAATTCAGAGGGCAGCTCAGGAACCTGGTGAGAGCTCAAAAAATAAAAAAAAAAGGGCCAGGCGTGGTGGCTCATGCCTGTAATCCTAGTACTTTGGGAGGCCAAGGCGGGCAGATCACCTGAGGTTAGGAGTTCAAGAGCAGCCTGACCAACATGGTGAAACACCATCTCTACTAAAAATACAAAAATTAGCTGGGTGTGGCGGTGGGTGCCTGTCATCCCAGCTACTCAGGAGGCTGAGGCAGGAGAATCACTTGAACCTGTGAGGCGGAGGTTGCAGTGAGCCAAGATCATGCCACTGCACTCCAGCCTGGGCGACAGATCAACACTCCTTCTCAAAATAAATAAATTAATTAATTACACTAAATTTTTAAAAGATGCGTACATTGGGCTCTTTTGCCTTTTATTCTTGTGTTTTCTAATCACGACTAAACACTAAACTCACATCTTGGCTTTGTAGATTACTCTAAGCTTGGCTGCAGCTGTGGTGCTAATGAGGGTAATGGAGAAGTTCCCTCACTCTCAATCACACCCCTTCCTTCCCGGAGCAAACCCAAGTCTGGCCCTGACTCTGGATCCCTCCCACACTGGACCTACCACACCCTCAGGGCAGACCATAGCTCTACACTCCCCACACTCAGCCACCAGGACAAGAGAGCCAGATTCCAGAGAGCTCAGATGAGTACCAGAGTGGAATGGCCCAGGACGCCCTCACACTGCTCAGTTTCCGCAGCCAACATTCCAGCAGCCGAGGCCTCTGCCATACTGGCTGCTTCCTCATGGATATCCAGTTTCACTAGGGGAACCCCAGCCTGGCTTCCCTTCCTTCTTTTTTATTTTTGTTTCTTTGGGACAGAGCTTGGCTCTGACACCGTCTGGAGTGCAGTGGCCAAACTGTAGCTCACTGCAGCCTCAAAATCATGGGCTCGAATGATCATCACGCCTCAGCCTCCCAGGTAGCTGGCTGTACAGGAGAGAGCCACCATGCCCAGCTAATTTTTCAAACTTATTTTTAATTTAGTTTTTTTTTTTTTTTTTTTTTTTTGAGACGGAGTTTTACTCTTGTTGCCCAGGCTGGAGTGCAATGGCGTGATACAGCTCACTGCAACCTCTGCCTCCCGGGTTCAAGTGACTCTCCTGCCTCAGCCTCCCGAGTAGCTGGGATTACAGGCATGCACTATCACGCCTGGCTAATTTTGTATTTTTCATAAAGAAGGGGTTTCTACATGTTGGTCAGGCTGATCTCGAACTCCCGACCTCAGGTGATCTGTCCACCTCGACCTCCCAAAATGCTGGGATTACAGGTGTGAGCCACTGCACCTGGCTGCCCAGTTCATTTTTAAACATATTTTTTCTAGAGATAGGGTCTTGCTATATTGCCCAGGTTGGTCTCAAAGTTTAAGGCTCAAGTGATTCTTTCCCATTGGGCTTCCAAAGCTCTGGGTTTCCAGGAATGAGCCACCGTGTCCCCTCCTCATTCTGCTGAATCATCAGAGTTTTGTTCATTCCCACACCAGGCTCTGGCCCCCAATACCAGCTCAGTTGCTCAATGGACCATGTTTGTCCTGGAGCCCAGATGGACTGTGGCCGGGCAGGTGGATCACAGGCCTGGCCAGCCTGGTAGGTTTCCACACGTGAGGGGCCTGAGGGGCTCAAGGAGGGGAGCATCAGGGAGAGGAGCCCACTGGCTGGAGGCTGGGGGTTCACAGCAGGAAATGGTGAGACAAAGGGCACTGGCTGGTAGGGAGACAGCACAGCCAGGCCCTANGGAAGGGAGGCCTGAGGCCCCAGGGACAGGTGCTGGCCCTGACCCCCCAGCATGCTGCACTGAGCTGTCGGAGGACCCCCTGGGAGCGCCCAGTTCCTGAGTGAGCCCAAGGGCCCAGCAGGACTGTGACCCCATCGGCCACGTGTCAACACCTATAGGGGCTGCTGTGCTGAACCACAGTTGAGTGAGAGGGCAGCACAGCGCGCACCCAGGGGGAGGAAGCAGAAGAAAGCAAGCAGTTTCCGAGGTGCTGTTCAGGCTGTGTTTTCTGATCTGAATGCTGGTTACAGAAGTGTGTTCAGTTAGTGAATACTTCATTGAACTCTGCACTTACATGTACTTTTCTCCTATTAATATACGTTGTAATTCAATAGAAAGTTAAAAAGAACACAACAGGCCGGGCGCGGTGGCTCAAGTCTGTAATCCCAGCACTTTGGGAGGCCGAGACGGGCGGATCACAAGGTCAGGAGATCGAGACCATCCTGGTTAACATGGTAAAACCCCGTCTCTACTAAAAAATACAAAAAAACTAGCCGGGCGTGGTGGCGGGCGCCTGTAGTCCCAGCTACTCGGGAGGCTGAGGCAGGAGAATGGCATAAACCCGGGAGGCGGAGCTTGCAGTGAGCTGAGATCCAGCCACTGCATTCCAGCCTGGGTGACAGAACGAGACTCTGTCTCAAAAAAAAAAAAAGAGCCACAACAATTAAATGTGCACCTTCAACCTCCTTAGGCACGGCTGGACATCCCACTTGACTTCACACAGAACCAACATAGCTGTGTGGGGACGTTGACGTGCCAAGATCCTGCCCACCGTGAGACTGTTGGGAGGGCAGACGGGTAGGAGAGCCTAATGCAGGCTGAAGGGGTCTGGAAGGCTGGCTTTATGACACACAGTGGGTGGCTCTGCAGAAACCAGCCAGGACAAGAGATGGGCGTGGGCCATGGCAGGAAGGAGGCGGTGACTGGCCCAGGCCCCAGAAGGGGCAGGTGATGAGGGGCTGCAGTGGGATGATCTCTGGCTGCTGAGGGAGAACTGGGTAACCCCTGCCTCTGGGCGCTGGGAATGATCTCCTGTCCCTTCTCAGTGGCAGAGCCTCCGTGGGAGGATCCCAGCAGGCGGTGGCTGCAGGCCCCCACAGGAGGGTGACTGCTGCCCGAAGAGCCTCCCTTGTCCTAGCAAAGGACCTCCCAGCACATCCTCTCCCACTCACCAATCCGCCTCTCCTCCAACAGAGACTTGATTTCCGCGATCTTGTCCAGAGCTTTCCGAAGGATGCTGAGGGCGGGGAGAAGGGAGAAAGAGGGTTTGGTTGACACACATAGCATAGACTTCATTTCCATTTTTTCTGTTTTGGGTCTCCCTACATTGCCCAGGCTGGTCCCAGGCTCCAGCAGTCCCTCCTGCGCAGGTGGAATGACAGGTGTGTGCAGTTTCCTGTTCTGGTCAAGGCAGGCTGGGTTATTCAGACCAACCTCACTGGTGAAAACTAGAAATCTGCCTGGGTGTGGTGGCTCACGCCTGTAATCCCAGCACTTTGGGAGGCCAAGGAGGGTGGATCACCTGAGGTCAGGAGTTCAAGACCAGCATGACCAACATGGCAAAAATCCATCTGTACTAAAAATACAAAAATTAGCCAGGCGTGGTGGCGAGCATCTGTAACTGTATTCCCACCTACTTGGGAGGCTGAGGCAGGAGAATCGCTTGAACCTGGGAGGCAGAGGTTAGTGAGCCGAGATCACGTCATTGCACTCCAACCTGGGCAAAAAAGAACGAAACTCCATCTCAGGAAAAAAAAAGAAAAAGAAAACTAGAAATCTTCAGTATGTGTTTTTTAGTCATAAGAACATAAAAAATAAGGCGGTAGAAAGCAGCAGGCCAAAAACTAAGAGAATACAGGATCCCAGAGAGGAAAGGACACAGGCAAGCGGCGTTCGGCAAACCCTGCAGAAAGGCTGCCAGAACCTCCTGAAATGAGGAGAGGGGGCCTCAGGTCTACCCCAGGTCATGCAAAAGGAGGGGAGACTCTGGGGAGAGGTGCTGGCTCAGAGCAGTACTGGGTGGAAGGAACTCATCCTTTCTGAAAGGTTGCACCCAAAGACAGACCGCTGCATGGCCTTGCATCCGCAGGAAGCCTCTGTGACGTTTATGGGGATTCCAGGGTGGCAGGAACCCAAGGAACCCAGCAGAAGCAAACACAGAGCTTTGCTGAAGTCAGGCTTCTTCATCCTAAATCTCAGGAAATCTTCCCAAAGAGTATTTCCACAGCAGGGCTGGCTGCGGTGGCTCACGCCTGTAATCCCAACACTTTAGGAGGCTGAGGCAGGGGGATCACTTGAGGTCAGGAGCTCGAGACCAGCCTGGCCAACATAGCAAAACTCATTCTCTACTAAAAATACAAAAATTAGCCCGGTATGGTGGCGGCCATCTGTAATCCCAGCTACTTGGGAGGCTGAGGCAAGAGAATCGCTTGAACCTTGGGGGCAGAGCTTGCAGTGAGCCGAGATCGTGCCACTGCACTCTAGCCTGGGTGACAGAGCAAAACTCCATTTAAAAAAATAAGAATATTTCCACAGCAGTCAGCAGCACAAACTCCACTTTGGGTCATTTTATTCTTCCCCGATACCATGGCAAACCCTGATCCATTCCTCTGGCAAGCGCTTCTGAAATGACCCAGAGTTCTAAAGATCTTTGTGCGGCAGGAGGGAGACGCATAGGAACTGGGCATGATGCAGCATCTCAGGAGGTGTCTGGGGTGCCCCAGGGCATGGGACTCATGGACGTCACCAGGCCAGGGCCAAAAGATGGAGGTAGGCCAAGGGCAGCCAAAAAAACGCAGGGACAGGAAACAGCTTGCCTGCTGCGTACGATGCAGGGATGGCCCAGCCAGTGTCACCTCAGGCTGTGAGCACTGGGACCCCAGAAAGCAGAGAAGGAGCAAGAGCCACGGGGCCAAAGAGAACTCTGAGAGTCTCATCACTGGTGCCAGGCCTGTTTGGAGGACATAGTTTTATGCAGCCTGTCCTAAATTGTCTTCTGTGACGTGTTACTGAAGTGGCTTTCAAATCTTGGTGGGCATCAGAATCTCCTGGGGGAACTTTAAAAAATCTCAATTGTTTCATGCACAAATCACAAATGGATGCTAAAACTAGTGTGTTTGATATAAACGGGATAGTTACAGTCTCAAAGTATCTCCCTACAAGACACTTACTAATTATGCAACGAAGGCCAGGTACAGAGGCTGACACCTGTAATCCCAGCACTTTGGGAGGCCTAGGTGGGTGGAATGTTTGAACTGAGGAGTTCAAGACCAGCCTGGGCAACATGGCGAAACCCCATCTCTACAAAAAATACAAAAATTAGGTGGGGTGGTGGCATGCACCTATAGTCCAAGCTACTCAGGAGGCTGAGGCGGGAGGATCACTTGAGCCCAGCAGTTTGAGGCTGCAGTGAGCCATAATCATGCCACTCCACTCCAGCCTGGATGACAGAGTGAGACCCTGTCTTAATCAATCAATCAATCAATCAATCAATCACACAATGGAAAACAGCAGTAATCTGATATAAGAGAAACGTGGAAGATACCACTTTAACCAATGGGACAGACAGCATCCTATGCCGCCTAATATGATCCACCAGAGATATCTCTTCTGTGCCAAAAGTGTAAAGCCTGAATCCTCCTAGTGAGGAAATGTCAGATAGTTAATACCAATGTTGGAGATCCCCCCCAAATAAACACAGCCTCTGGGCACAGTCAGACTTGAGAACCAGTGTGTTCTCAAAGGAGAGGAATGTAATGTTCAAGTTCCTAAAGTTACTGCAGTTTCACTGTAGAGATTCAAGGAAACAATGTTTTTAGATCATTTTATTTTAGTTTTTTTTTTTTGAGGCAGAGCCTCCCTCTGCTGCCCAGGCTGGAGTACAGTGGCACGATCTTAGCTCACTGCAACCTCCACCTCTTGGATTCAAGGGATTCTCCTGCCTCAGCCTCCCAAGTAGCGTGCGCCACCACACCTGGCTAATTTTTGTATTTTTAGTAAAGATGGGGTTTTGCTATGCTGGCCAGGCTCATCTCAAACCCCCAACTTCAGGTGATCCGCCCACCTCGGGATTGCAGGCATGAGCCACCGTGCCCACCCGGCCTTAAGATCATTTTAAAAGCAGCAGTTTTCTGGAAGTGAAACTTCTCCATCTCAGAACCATAAAACCTTTAGGTCATGTGAGCATGACTTCCCAGCCAAGCTTACAGACACATGCCACCACGCTCAGCTAATTAAAACATTTTTTTGTAGAGACGAAGTCTCACTTTGTTGCCCAGGCTGGTCTCAAATACCTGGTTTCAAGTGATCCTCTAACCTCGGCCTCCCAATCACCTCTGTAATGCTTTGATTACAGATCTGAGCTACCCAGCCCCTGATATCCCTATTTTAATGACTCTGCCAAGGTCACAGAACCAGTAAATGGCAGTGTTGATTCACGCCTTGCTGCCTTCTGTAAAGGCGTTAGCAGCAGAGGTAACTGGAAGAGTGGGCCTAGCAGTGGGACAGGAAATGCCGGACCCAAGGGAGAGGCCGGGAGTAGCAATCAGCTTATCCATGGGAGGAAGGCAGGCTGGGGACTTGGTCCAAATGTGCCTGCAGCCTAGCCCTGAGGCAAGGAGGGAGCGGCGGGGGAGTGGGAGCACAGTACTCACTTGCACTCAGCCTCTGCATCGGCCTTGGCGGTTGTGTAAAGGCCACGCAGCTTTGTCCGGTAATAGGGAGAAACTGCAGAGGAAACATAGGGATTAGGATGCAGGGCCAGGGCAGGCACAGTAGCATGGCACTGCTTCCATGCACCGGAATCACACTTGTGGAGGCACAGAGAGGCCATAGCTTCAGTCAGAGCTCTGCTGGCTCAGGAGTGCTCCCCAAACGGATGCCCCTAGGCTCCACGAATCCACATTTCCATATGGTACAAATGCCATCCCTACATCTGCGAGAGAACTGTCTTACCTTTTCCCCATCATGACACGCACAGAAAATGATTTGTCAGGACCCAGGAAAACACAATTCTCAGAGTTACCCAGAGTAAGAAAGCCCCAGCCCCAGAATCTGACCACCTGAGGGCCTCAGGGCATATGCAGGGGCCGCCTGGGAACAAAGCTCCTTTCTAGAAAACACCAGCTAACTGGGGAGCTTGTGCGTTCTAAGGGCAAGGTTCCCTAGATACAGCCTCATTTCAGTGCCTTTCGAATCCTCAGGGTGGAGGGATTTTAGCTCTTCAGGTCACCCAGATTAAGGGAAAGCTGTCCCCCCTGCTGCATTTTGGAATATGCAGATACATGCACATCTATTTTGAATACAATGACCACCTCAGTCCCAGTCCTGGCCATACCCACCCCAGCCCCATCTCATCCCCTTTCTCTCCTGAGCCCAGGTACTCACTCTTGTTCTCTGTCTGCATCCGTTCATGGGTCTTCTGGATGTTCACTAAGTTGTGTTCGCTCCGCGAACGCTCTTCCTGTAAGGAAAAGAGTGGCAGGACATGACGGTGGCCCTTTGTGCTGCTGTGGCACCCTGCGAGCCAGGCCAGAGTCCCCATCCCCAAAACATGGCCCTCATTTTCTTTTTTTTTTTTTTTTGAGATGGAGTCTTGCTCTGTTGCCTAGGCTGGAGTGCAGTGGCGTGATCTCGGCTCAATGCAACCTCTGGCTCCCAGGTTCAAGCAATTCTCTGCCTCAGCTTCCCCAGTAGCTGGGATTACAGGCACGCAGCACCACATCTGGCTAACTTTTTTTTTTTTTTTGAGACGGAGTCTCGCTCTGTCGCCCAGGCTGGAGTGCAGTGGCACAATCTCGGCTCACTGCAAGCTCCGCCTCCCGGGTTCACGCCATTCTCCTACCTCAGCCTCCTGAGTCGCTGGGACTACAGGCGCCCGCCACAATGCCTGGCTAATTTTTTGTATTTTTAGTAAAGAGGGGTTTCACCATGTTAGCCAGGATGGTCTCGATCTCCTGACCTCGTGATCTGCCCACCTTGCCTCCCAAAGTGCTAGGATTACAGGCATGAGACACCGCACCCGGCCTAATTTTTTGTATTTTTAGTAGAGACAGGGTTTCACCATCTTGGCCAGGCTGGTCTTGAACTCCTGACCTCGTGATCCACCTGCCTCAGTTTCCCAAAGTGCTGGGATTACAGGCAAGGGTGCCCGGCCATGGACCTGATTTTCTAAATCCAAATTCAGGAGTTCAAGATGATTTTCTCCTTTGACTAATGCAAAAGCATTACAAAAGACATTAAAGGTCCTGGTGCAGTGGCTCAAGCCTGTAATCCCGGCACTTTGGGAGGCCAAGGTGGGCGAATCACTTGAAGTCAGGAGTTCAAGACCAGCCTGGCCAACATGGTGAAATCCCGCGTCTACTAAAAATACAAAAATTAGCCGGGCATTGTAGCATGTGCTTATAGTCCCAGCTACTCTGGAGGTTGAGGTGGGAGAATTGCTTGAATGTGGGAGGTGGAGGTGGGAGAATTGCTTGAATCTGGGAGTGGAGGTTGCAGTGAGCTGAGATTGTGTCACTGCACTCCAGCCTGGGTGACAGAGTGAGACTCTGTTTTAAAAAAAAAAAAAGAGGGCATTAAAGTTAAATCATAAGTGATATCTTTAACAATAGTCCTTTATCAAAGAGACAAAATCAATCTATACAGTCAATGCAATCCCCATCAAAAGTCTAGCTGACTTCTTTGCAGAAATTGACAAGTTCATCCAAACATTCATAGGGAAATTCATGGGACCCAGATTATCCCCAATCTTGGGGGAAAAAAAAAAAAAAAAAGTTGGAGAACTCACATTTCCCAATTTCAAAATTTACTATGAAGCTATGGTAATCACGATGGTGTGGTACTGGCATATAGATCAACAGAACAGAATCCGGAGTCCAGAAATTGACACACACAGGTAGGATCAACTGATGTGGGGAAGAAGGAGTGGGGAAGAACACTGGTGCAATTCCTCCCATATCAGTGGTCCTGGGAGCAGAGCTGTGACTGAAGATGCTGGAAACTGACATGGTTCCTAAGCAAGAAATTATGACTATGCTTTTTAGCCTTCGTGTGAGAATTTTTAAGTGCCTGATGGGTGGGTTGTGCCTTTACCACAACCTGCAAAATGAGGTTAACAGTGAACATAGCTGCCTAGTGCTCCAGACGGCCGATAGTCTATACCTGTGTGGCCCCACCCTATACAAATGGGAATGGATTGGGGTCAGCGGGGACACGTGCTAGACTGCTGCCACTGCAATCTGGACCAGGTACAGTGGCCAAAGCTAACATCCCTTCCAAAGGTGGAAAAGTTTGGGTGAAAACCAATCACAAATGGAGAGGAGAAATAGTAGCCGAGTTAACAAAACAAATTAAATGGGTTATGCGATGAGGGAAATCCATTGTATTCATACCTTAAGAGAGGCTCAGAGAGAGGTCAGTTACACTGGGTGCCTGAAAGAGCGAAGCCCTGGGTCTGTCAGGACCACACCTGCTTTTGGAAGCTGATGTGAGATGGGAGTCTGGGAACTTGGCGGCAGCTGTCTGAGGGACACCCTGGTTGTATGGGATGATGATAAACTGGTCTAACTGTGGATGACTGAATGGAATGTGCAATCTGCCAGTATCTTTTTTTTTCCTTTATTTATTTTTTTGAGATGGAGTTTCACTCTTGTCGCCCAGACTGGAGTGCAGTGGTGCGATCTTGGCTCACTGCAACCTCCGCCTCCCAGGTTCAAGTGATTCTCCTGCCTCAGCCTCCCTAGTAGCTGGGATTACAAGCGTATACCACCACATCCAGCTAATTTTTAGTAGAGATGGAGTTTTGCCATGTTCACCAGGCTGGTCTCGAACTCCTGACCTCAGGTGATCCACCCGCGTCAGCTTCCCAACATGCTGGGATTACAGGCATGAGCTACCACGCCCGGCCCTTTTTTCCTTTATTTTACAATTCATTTTATTAATAAACTCTTCCTTAGAGCAGTTTTGGTTTACAGAAAAGCTGAGCTGATGGCACAGAGCTCCCGTATGTATACCTGCTCTGCCCTATACAGTCTCTCCTATTGTTAACATCTTGCATTAGTGTGGTGCGTTTGCTACAACTTATGAGCCGATACTGTTAGATAATTAACTACATCCATCCCCATGATGGTTAACTCCATGTGTTCTGTAGTTCTATGGGTTTGGACAACGCATCATGTTGCGTGCCCACCATCACGGTACCATGCAGAAGAGTTCCACCCCCTAAAATCCTCTGTGCCCCACCTATCCATCCCTTTCATCCTGTCTCTCCCAAGGCCCTGGCTATCGCTCATCCTTTCACTCTCTCTAGTTTTGCTTTTTGTTTACAGTTGGAATAGACAGCACATAACCTTTCAGACTGGCATCTTTCACTTAGCAATGAGTGCCGGCACCTTCTGACTTTTACTCTCCAGGTTACGCCTAAAAATGGTATCTTTTGGGAAGGAATTTCTGGGATCTACTCCTTCCTGGCTGTGTGGTGCACAACTGCCAGCAAGCTGATCCCTGTGTAGCTATAAACCCTGATTATCGTGGGCAAAATACGGTGGGGCATGCCGATAGCCCAAGTGAGGTATAGGCACCAATACACACCTCCCTTGTATCTGTGAAAGAAAAGATATCAAATAGGGGGAAAATGGCTTTTTTTTGTTTTTGAGACAGAGTCTTGCTTTGTCGACCAGGCTGGAGTGCAGTGGTGCTATTGCAACTTCCACCTCCCAGGTTCAAGTGATTCTCCTGCCTCAGCCTTCTAAGTAGCTGGGATTATAGGCATCCGCCACCACGTCCACATAATTTTTGTATTTTTAGTAGAGACAGCCAACATGGCAAAACCCCATCTCTACTGAAAATACAAAAACAATTAGCCGGACATGGTGGTGTGTGCCTATGATCCCAGCTACTAGGGAGACTGAGGCAGGAGAATCGCTTGAACCCAGGAGGCGGAGCTTGCAGTGAGCCGAGCTCACACCACCGCACTCCAACCTAGATGACACAGTGAGACTTCGTTTCAAAAAAGAAAAAGAGTGTTTTTGTTTGCCTGAATTAATAGGGTGTAAGGTAAGGAAAGATATGGGGCATTTTTGTTGGGTGCCAAAAATGTTCTGAAATTGATTGTGGTAATGGTTGCACAACTTTGTGAGTTGCGAAAAACCACTGGATTATACACTTTCAATGGATGCATTGTATGGCGTGTGAATTCTATCTCAGGACAGCTGTCAAACAAAATGAATCATGAAATCCTGTACATGTGGAAAATCCAACAGGAATGGTAGCCATACCCCAAATTCCCTTCCTCTCACCTTTTTTTTTTTTTTTTTTTTTTTGAGACGGAGTCTGGCTCTGTCGCCCAGGCTGGAGTGCAGTGGCCGGATCTCAGCTCACTGCAAGCTCCGCCTCCCGGGTTTACGCCATTCTCCTGCCTCAGCCTCCCGAGTAGCTGGGACTACAGGCGCCGCCACCTCGCCCGGCTAGTTTTTCGTATTTTTTAGTAGAGACGGGGTTTCACCGTGTTAGCCAGGATGGTCTCGATCTCCTGACCTCGTGATCCGCCCGTCTCAGCCTCCCAAAGTGCTGGGATTACAGGCTTGAGCCACCGCGCCCGGCCTTCCTCTCACCTTTGTTACATCATTTTGGTTCCTGTGTGTCCAATCTCTCTGAACACAAACACCACCCCCACTTCACAGCTCAGCATCAAAGCCTGTGTTCCCATCTGGAAATGGAAAGTGGTGACTTTTTACCTGGGTTTGCTTGATCAGCTGATGGAGCTCCGTGAGAAGTTCTGCAATGCGGGAATCGGCAGACACGAGGGCCATTGTCTACAGGGGCGCCTGGTGGGGGAGTGAGGACAGAAGAAAACTCTGTTAGTGGCTGCTGTGGGCTGAACTGTACCTCCTCTAACGATACATTAGGCCTGGAGGCTAACATTGTAATCCTAGCACTTTGGGAGGCCAAGGTGGGAGGATTGCTTAAGGCCAGGAGTTTGAGACCAGCCTGGGCAACACAGTGAGATCCCGTTTTTTTAAAAAAAAATTAGGCTGGGCGCGGTGGCTCAAGCCTGTAATCCCAGCACTTTGGGAGGCCAAGACGGGCGGATCACGAGGTCAGGAGATTGAGACCATCCTGGCTAACACGGTGAAACCCCGTCTCTACTAAAAATACAAAAAAAGTTAGCCAGGCGAGGTGGCGGGCGCCTGTAATCCCAGCTACTCAGGAGGCTGAGGCAGGAGAATGGCGTGAACCTGGGAGGCAGAGCTTGCAGTGAGCTGAGATCCGGCCACTGCACTCCAGCCTGGGCAACAGAGCGAGACTCCGTCTCAAAAAAAAAAAAAAAAATTAAAAACTTGCCCCAGCATAGTGGCACATATCTGTAGTCCCAGCTATTCGAGAAGCTGAGGTGAGTGGATCACTGGGGCCTAGGGGGTCGAGGCTGCAGTGAGCTATGATTGCGCCATTGCACTCCAGCCTACAGGACATGACACCCTATCTCTTTAAAAGATAATAATAATAAAAAGATACATTGTAGTCCTAACTGTGGTACCTGTAATGTAACCTTGTTTAGAATTAGGATCTTTGCAGAAGTATTTAAGATATCACTAAGATGAGGTCATAGTGGAATAGGGTGTGCCCTTAATCCAGACACACAGCCAGGTGCAGATAGAAGCAGAGACTGAACTTGGACAGCTGCAAGCCAAGGGATGCCAAGGACTGCTAGCAGCCACCCAACCAGCCGGGAGAGATGCAGGGAGTAACAGCCCTTTCTAAGCCTCCAAGAAGCAACCAATCCCTTGTCTTTGCAACCAAGCTGACATCTTGATTTTGGAATTATGGCCCCTAGAACTGTGATGGAATAAATTTCTCTTGTCTTAAGCCACCCAGTTTGCAGTAACTTGTTATGGCAGCCATAAGAAATGAATACAGTGGCCAGCTATCCTCAGATTCTCCTCTACCCTAATGATATGTTTGAATGTCATATGTTTGACCAAGTCAAGGAGTCAAGGAGTCAATATTAAGTGCCTTAAAAAGACAGCATACTGTTGGCCCCTGCTCTGCTGCCAATATCCTGACAAATGATTCAAACATTTCTGGTTTCCATATTTTAATCTGTAAAATGGGAATCATCTCTGCTGTATTTTGGGAGATTCAAATAAGATTTTATATGAAGACACTTTCCAAGTCATAAAACACTGTTACTTTCTTATAGTGGGAAGAGAATTTTTTTTTTTTTTTTTTTTTTGAGACAGAGTCTTGCCCTGTCACCCAGGCTGGAGTGCAGTGGTGCGATCTTGGCTCACTGCAATCTCTGCCTCCCTGGTTCAAGCAATTCTCCTGCCTCAGTCTCCTGAGTAGCTGAGACTACAGGCGTGTGTCATTACATCTGGCTAATTTTTGTATTTTTAGTAGAGATGGGGTTTCACCATGTTGGCCAGGCTGGTCTCAAACTCCTGACCTCAGGTGATCCGCCTGCCTCGGTCTCCCAAAGTGCTGGGATTACAGGCATGAGCCACCACGCCCAGCAAGCATGGGAAGAGAAATTAACTACTGTAAAATATCTCAATCAAGATTAATGTACTCTGATGAAAATAAAATGCTTCTGTACAATAAAAGATAATTAGGGCCGGGTGTGGTGACTCATGCCTGTAATACCAGCACTTTGGGAGGCTGAGGCAGGCAGATCATGAGGTCAAGAGATCGAGACCATCCTGGCCAACATGGTGAAACCCTGTCTCTACTAAAAATACAAAAATTAGCCGAGTGTGGTGGTGGTCGCCTGTAGTCCCAGTTACTCAGGAGGCTGAGGCAGGAGAATCACTTGAACCTGGGAGGTGGAGGATGCAGTGGGCCGAGATCACACCACTGCACTCCAGCCTGGAGACAGAGCAAGACTCCGTCTCAAAAAAAAAAAAAAAAAAAGAAAAAGAAAAGATAATTAGAACAAGAGTAAAAAGACAACCAAAAATAATCAAAAGTGTAAGTTATAACTAGGTGAAAACAGACATATGCCTAAAGATAAAGGTATATTTGATAAAATAAGAGGAGATATTTTTAGGGTGCTAAAATTTTGTACAATAGCCTGCATCTTACAAAGTTTGTTCAGGCTGGGTGCAGTGACTCACACCTGTAATCCCAGCACTTTAGGAGGTGAAGGTAGGAGGATGGTTTGAGTCCAGGAGCTTGAGATAAGCCTGGACAATATAGCAAGACCTTGTCTCTATTTTTATTTTTTATTTATTTTTTGAGATGGAGTCTTGCTCTGTCACCCAGGCTAGAGTGCAGTGGCACAATCTCTGCTCACTGCAAGCTCTGCCTCCTGGGTTCAAGCAATCCTCCTGCCTCAGCCTCCAGAGTAGCTGGGATTACAGGTACCTGCCACCTCACCTGGCTACTATTTTGTATTTTTAGTAGAGACGGGGTTTCACCATCTTGGCCAGGCTGGTCTGGAACTCCTGACCTCGTAATCCACCCGCCTCAACCTCTATATATATATTTTTTTAAATAGTTGTTCAACTAACACATCCTCCTACTCAGAGATCAGATTCACACTGAATGGAGCAAACTCTTCCCCGCACTTAATGAACTGTGAACCTCTCTCCATGTATTTATTCGTATCTTCTTACAGGCTCTGTTGCTGTTATTTAAAAGTATAATAACATACAAACTAGGAATAGAGGGGAACCTCCTCAACCTGATGAAGGGCATCTATGAAAAACCCATAACGAATATCAGACTTAAAGGTGAAAGACTAAAAGCTTTCCCCTCAATCAGGAACAAGATGGGCATGGGCCCTTGTCATTTCTAGTCAACATTGTTCTGGAGGCTCTTGCCAGGGCAATGAGGCAATAAGATGAAATAAAAGGCATCTAGACTGGAAAGGAAGAAGGACAACTATTTCCATTTGCAGATGACATGACCTTGTATATAGAAAACCCTAAGAAATCCACTAAACAACTATTAGGACTAAGAACAAGGTTAGAACTCACAGCAAAGTTGCAGACACAAGATCAATAAACAAAAATCAATTGTGGCCAGGCCCCAGAGGCCCACGCCTGTAATCCCAGCACTTTGGGAGGCTGAGGCGGGAGGATCACTTGCAGCCAGGGGTCCAGACGAGCCTGAGCCCCCCTCCACTTTATATATTTTTTAACTTAAAAAAAAGATAGCTACAGTAATCAAGATGGTGTGGTACCGGCATAAGCAAAGACATCTAGTTCAATGGAATAGAACTGAGAGACCAGAAATGGCTGACTAATTTTCAACAAGGGCATCAAGACAAATTAGTGGGGAAAGAATAATCTTTTCAACAAATGGTACTGGGACAACTGAATATCCACATGTAAAAGAATGAATCTGGTTCCCTACCTCAGCCCACATACAAAAATGATCTGAATAGATAGTTCTCCAAGGAAGACATATAAATGACCACCAAGCACATGACAAGATGCTCCGTATCATTAGCCATTGGGAAATGCAAGTCAAAACCACTGAAGACACCACTTCACACCTATGATAAAAAAGAGACAAGAGTTGGGAAGGAGGTAGAGAAACTGTATGAATGCATATAGTGTGATATTGTCCATACAGTGGAATATTACTTGACAGTAGAAAGAAATGAAGTACTGAGACACGCTATGACATGGATGAACCCTGAAAACATTATGCTAAGTGAAAGAAGCTGCAGTCATGGAAGACCACATATTGTGTTTCTATTTACATGAAATATGCAGAATAGCCAAATCCATAGAAAGCTGGGTGGGGAAGGGTTGGGAGAGAAAGGACGGTGACTATTAATGAATATGGGTTTTTGTCTTGTTTTGTTTTGTTTTTTTTGCCAGGTGATGAAAATGTTCTAAAATTGTGCTGATGGTTGCACAACTCTGAATATACTAAAAACCAATGAGTTGCACATTTTAAATACATGGTACACGGCCACCCCCTCCCAGGCAAATATTAATTTACTTTCTGTCTCTTTAGGTTTATGTAGTCTACACTTTTTTTTTTTTTTTAAATGAGACGGAGTCTCACTCTGTCACTGAGGCTGGAGTGCAATGGCACGATGTTGGCTCACAGCAACCTCCGTCTCCCGGGTTCAAGTGTTTCTCCTGCCTCCCAATAGCTGGGACTATAAGCGCCCGCCACCACGCCTGGCTAATTTCTGTATTTTTAGTAGAGACGGGGTTTCGTCATGTTAGCCAGGCTGGTCTCGAACAACTGACCTTAGGTGATACGCCTGACCTTGGGTGATCCACCTGCCTCGGCCTCCCAAAGTACTGGGATTACAGGCGTGAGCCACCATGCCAGGCCTGCACTTTCTTTTTATTGCTAAATAACATTCCATTGTTTTGCTATATCACATTTTACATGTCAGTTCATGAGCTGATGGACATTGGGTTACATCCATTTTTTTTGGCTATTATGAATAATGCTGCTATAAGCGTTGTGTACAAGTTTTTGTGTGGGCATGTTTTCTTTTTGTTTTTCTTTCTTGAGACAGAGTCGTTCTGTTGCCCAGCCTGGAGTGCAGTGGCGTGATCTCTGCTCACTGAAATCTATGCTTCTCTCGTTCAAGCAATTCTCCTGCCTCAGCCTCCCAAGTAGCTGGGATTACAGGCACCCACCACCAAATCTGGCTACTTTTTGTATTTTTAGTAGAGATGGGGTTTCACCATGTTGGCCAGGCTGGTCTCAAACTCCTGACCTTAGGTGATCCATGTGCCTCGGCCTCCCAAAGTGCTGGGATTACATGCGTGAGCCACCGCGCCTGGCCTTTCTTTTTTAATTTTAGGTTTTGGGCCGGGCACGGTGGCTCACACCTATAATCCCAGCACTTTGGGAGGCCGAGGCGGGCAGATCACAAGGTCAGGAGATCGAGACCATCCTGGCTAACACGGTGAAACCCCGTCTCTACTAAAAACACACACAAAAAAATTAGCCAGGTGTGGTGTTGGGCACCTGTAGTCCCAGCTACTCGGGAGGCTGAGGCAGGAGAATGGCGTGAACCCGGGAGGCAGAGCTTGCAGTGAACCGAGACTGCGCCACTGCTCTCCAGTCTGGGTGACAGAGTGAGGCCCCGTCTCAAAAACAAAAACAAAAAAACAAAAAAAAATTTTTTAGGTTTTGGGGATACATGTGAAAGTTTGTTGCACAGGAAAATACGTGTCATGGGGGTCTGTTGTACAGACGATTTCATCACCCAGGTATTAAGCCCAGTACCCGACAGTTATCTTTCCTGCTCTTCCCTCCTCCCGCCCTCCCCCGCCCAGTGTCTGTTGTTTCCTTCTTTGTATTCATGACATGTTTTCATTTCTGGGTACATATCTATGAGTAGAATTACTAACGTGTGTATTTTTTTTAACGTACTACACTCTGTTTATCTTAATAAGCACATTAAACATAAACTGTGTTTAGCCTTCTGAGGAGCTGCATGCTGTTTCCAACGGGGTGACCATCTTACATTCCCACTCGCAATGTGCGTTCCCACTCTGCATCTGCGCCAACACGTGCTATTGTCTCTCTCTGTCTTTTTTATTTTTGGCAGAGGCAGGGTCACACTATGTTGCCCAGGCTGGTGTCAAATTCCTGGGCTCAAGCAATCCTCCTACCTTGGCCTCCCAAAGTGCTGGGATTACACATGTGAGCCACCATGCCTGGCCTCTCTCTTTTTGATTACAGCCATTCTAGTGAGTCTGAAGTAGAGTCTCATTGTGGTTTTGATTTGTGTGCCCCTAACGGTTAATGGTATTGAGCATCTTTTCATATGCTGTTGACCATCTGTGTATCTTACCATTTTAAAGTTTGGTTAGTTGTCTTTGTTTGTTTGTTTGTTTGTTTTGAGACAGTCTCACTCTGTCGCCCAAGCTGGAGTGCAGTAACTTAATCTCAGCTCACTGCAACCTCTGCCTCCCGGCTTCAAGCAATTTTCCTGCCTCAGCCTCCCGAGTAGCTAGGATTACAGGCATGCACCATGACGCCCAGCTAATTTTTGTATTTCTTTTAGTAGAGACGGGGTTTCACCATGTTGGCCAGGCTGGTCTCAAACTCCCAACCTCAAGTGATCCACCTGCCTTGGCCTCCCAAAGTGCTGGGCTTATAGGTGTGAGCCACCGCATCCAGCCAGTTGTCTTGAGTTGTGTCCTTGGAAGCACATGTTTTTAATTTTTATGAAGACCAATTTCTTTTTCATTATTTGCTTGTGATATTGATCTATGTTGTCCCACATGTATGACACTGTTTTTGCCACCACAGCTTTACACAATGCATTGTCATATAGAGAACATATCCCCTTAGAAACATTTAGAGACCTAGGAACAGAAGCTACCTCTGTGTCTTGGGTGGCGGTGAGGCCAGATGGTGGATCCTGGTGCCAGTACCCCCAGGGCTTGTATACCATAGGGAAGGGGTGGTTCAGACAACTGGACAACTGAAGTATGATAGCATCAAGGTTGTGAGACCCCAGGGCAGGATTTCTGGTCAGTATGTACTCTTACACAAGGAACAATAGACAAACTGGAAATCTTGGAGTCCTTCCCAGAACTGGAATTAATCAGAAGTGAACACGGTGAATTAGCATCCAGGACAAAGTTGCTTTAGCCTCCTTAGTTGCATTAGCTAAAACCACATAAAAGAATAAAACTGGAGTTTAGATCACAGATTGGAAGTGGATAAATCTGAGCATGATCAGCACGCAGGCTGTTGCTAAAGTCTTGGGAACTGATGAGGCTAGAGATTATCTGCTAAGTGAGGAAAAAGGAAAGAACCCCAGTGAGCCATAACAAAGAAAGTGAAGGTGTGGACAGAAGATGCAAGCTCAGTGGTGAGATCGGGGAAGGTGTGGATTGGCACAGAAAGGGTTATTCTCTCCTGCTAAAGCAAGAATCCTGGCTGAAACTGTTATAAGGAGTTAGACAGGCACAAGCAGGGCAGGAGAGGGCTCTCCCCTACCCACTAGGAATATTGGGTGATGGTTTGGCAATTATCACGTTGCCTCTCTAAAAGTGATGAATTGGCAGCTGCTGCCAGGGAGAGGCCATTTCCTGATGGTCCACACCTGATGCACTAAAGTGTTAACTGAATGCAGTCACCAGAGAAACGCACCTTCCCCAGCATGCACATTAAGAGACCAAATGGCAGAGCATGGCCTCCCGGGGGCACATCACCAGAACAGGGAAGAAAGCCTCAGATGGGCATCCGTACAACTTTCTACACACCGTTTGTGTGCCCACCTCCCAAGGGTAAGGAGTGCACTGTGCATGCAGGCAGCTCACTGTAAGGGAAGAATCATGGGAAAGGGGCCAGCCTTCATCCTAGAACGTCCTAGGATCAAGGTTAAACAACACACTGGACCTCAGTGCCCACATGGGTCTCCTCCAAGTGTATTTCTCCTTTCTTTCCTGTTCCGAAGCTTCTTAATGAACTTCTACTCCTGCTCTGAAACTTGCCTCGGTCTCTTTTCCCGCCTTGTGCCCGAGACGAATTCTTAACAGGCAGGAAGTGAGGTTGCTGCAAACCTGTACAGATGTGCTGCTGGTAACTCAGATACCTTCCGCCCAGAACAAACCACTGGCCCGCCTTGCACATGCCCGCACCTGAGCAAACCCGTACAGATGTGCTGCTGGTAACTCAGATACCTTCTGCCTGGAACAAACCACTGGCCCACCTTGCACATGCCCGCACCTGAGCCCTATTAACAGCCCCACCACTGGACAGGGTTTACTTTACACGGCACTGTCACAAACAGCAAGACGTGCTACAACCATGCAGCCAGGTTGTCTCGTTAGCCTTCCCTTAGCACACTTCAAACCTTCTCTCTCCTCAATATCCTTGCTGCTGCCCTCAGATCCAGGCCTGGGTCCTATTAGCTGATATCTGAGGTTCCTACTTCACTCAGAAGGGAAGCCAGAGCCTTTATTCACACCATCAAAACTACAAGCTCTGTAGAGCAACGCCTGTCACCTCTGCCTTCATCCTAAAGAGGGAAAAACAGTCCCTCATTTGTGTTCTGAACTCCATCTCCCCTCTGACTGTCAGATGATCCTTTCTCCTCTACCAGTGAACAAGCATACTTGAGGAGAACTCATCTTGAAAAAACACAAAAGAGCTTCCAAACCCCTCTAGAGGCCCCCCCACCTGTGTTCCTCTTCACGGCAAAACTTCTTCCCTAAACTGTGCAGGGATCCGCAGCTGCTTCCTTGTCCCCACTTTGCTTTCCAACCCACTTCCCTAGCTCTGTCCTCACCAGCCTCTCATCAAGAGAGCCAACAGCCCCTGCAGGGGAAGCGTGAGTGCCCTTTCTGCTTCTTCCAACGTGGCTTCTGATCTTGACATGGTGCTACCCGCTTCTCCTCTGGCTTCAGGGCCTCCCTCCTGGCAGTTCGCCGGCCACCCACCTGCAGTTCCTCCTCTGGGCTGGAGCCTGGCCATCTCTCACACCCCCCCAGGTCCTCACCCCCACTTCCCGGCTGTGTAGTGCCACCTCCCAATCTGTACGTCCGTCAAAGGAAAGTCACAGAAGGGATGATTAACAGCACCAAATGCTACAGAAGAGGACTCAGAGGGGTCTCCCAAAGCTGAGGAAGTCACTGAGGACCTTGGGGAAAACACTTTCGGTGGAAGAGACAGAAGCCAACACACAGGAGAGGGAGGCGAATGCAGGAAGCAAATGTAGGTTACTGTGTCTGGAAGCAGGGCTGGGGGACCAGTGAGCAGGAAGGGGTATGGGAGGCGCTGAATGGAGGAAAGTGACACAGAGGAACGTGACCATGTGGCTGGGGGGAGTTTCATGCTGAGAAGCCAGGGACAGAAGAGGGGGCTGTGTGAGAGGAGGCAGGCTTAGCGAGAGACAGGCTCTAGCACTGGATCATACCCAGCGAC
This sequence comes from Theropithecus gelada, assembly GCF_003255815.1. Taxonomy (NCBI): domain Eukaryota; kingdom Metazoa; phylum Chordata; class Mammalia; order Primates; family Cercopithecidae; genus Theropithecus; species Theropithecus gelada. Next base: position 55,620,730 of record NC_037688.1, read on the forward strand.
ACCTCCCCGGCTCAGCTGACATTCCTTCTGGCCTGTCCCCTCTACACTGTCTCAGACACACGATCTTGCTGCCTCCCCACTCCTACCTGTAAAGCCCCTTCCCTTCTGGCTCAAGACTGCGCTTGCCTGACTAGTCCTAAATAAACCACACTTTTCTCTTGCTTGATTCTTCCTAGAACTGACATGGACTCTGCAACACACCTTTAGAAACTGGCCTTCTACCAGGCGCAGTGGCTCATGCCTGTAATCCCAGCACTCTGGGAAGCTGAGGCAGGCAGATCACCTGAGGTCAGGAGCTCGAGACCAGCCCGGCCAACATGGTGAAATCCTGTATCTACTAAAAACACAAAAGTTAGCCAGGCGTAGTGGCAGGTGCCTGTAATCCCAGCTACTCGGGAGGCTGAGGCAGGAAAGTTGCGTGAACCCAGCAGGTGGAAGTTGCAGTGAGCCGAGATTGTGCCACTGCACTCCAGCCTGGGCAACAAGAGCTCCGTCTCAAAAAAAAATACAAAAGGGCCAGGTGCGGTGGCTCACACCTGTAATCCCAGCAGTTAGGGAGGCTGAGGCGGGCAGATCACGAGGTCAGAAGATCGAGACCATCCTGGCTAACACAGTGAAATCCCGTCTCCACTAAAAATACAAAAAATTAGCCGGGCATGGTGGTGGGTGCCTGTGGTCCCAGCTACCAGGGAAGCTAAGGCAGGAGAATGGCATGAACCGGGAAGGTGGAGTCTGCAGTGAGCCAAGATCGCGCCACTGCACTCCAGCCTGGGCAACAGTGCAAGACTCCGTCTCAAAATAAAATAAAATAAAAATAAAAAAAAGAAGAAACTGGCCTTCTAGCCAGCTGCTGTTGGTGTATCTTTTCTTCCCCAACAGACTAGAAGCTCTCAGGCAAGGACGGAAATCTCTGCTTTCATCAATCACTACTCATTAGTAGCGTCAGGGATGTAGCAGGAACTTTTCTAATTTTCACTACTTCACACCCCAACTCTCTCCTTCCCTGACCCCCTTCTCCAGAGTTAGGTCCATTTTGAATTTCCTTACATTGACTCTTCCAAACTTTTTTTAGAAAGCATAGGCTTGGCCGGGCACAGTGGCTCACGCCTGTAGTCCCAGCACTTCGGGAGGCCGAGGCGGATGGATCACTAGAGCAGGAGATCGAGACCATCCTGGCTAACACAGTGAAACCCCATCTCTACTAAAAACACAAAAAATTAGCTGGGCATGGTGGTGGGCGCCTGTAGTCCCAGCTACTCAGGAGGCTGAGGCAGGAGAATAGCGTGAACCAGGGAGGCGGAGCTTGCAGTGAGCCAAGATCGCGCCACTGCACTCCAGCCTGGGTGACAGAGCTAGACTCCGTCTCAAAAAAAAACAAAAAAAAAAAAGGTGTAGGCTTTCCTTGGCTTCTGCAAGGTACCGCATCAACTATGAACTACATGGTACTGACTCCCAAATTGATCGCCAGCCCAGAGGGCTTCCCAAAGATTCAGAAATTTTTTTTTTTCTTTTGAGACAGAGTCTAGTTCTGTTGCCAGGCTGGAGTGCAGTGGCGTGATCTTGGCTCACTGAAACCTCCACCTCCCTGGTTCAAGAGATTCTCCTGCCTCAGCCTCTCAGGTAGTGGAATTACAGGTATCTGCCACCATGCCCGGCTGATTTTGTATTTTTAGTAGAGACAGGGTTTTGCTTTGTTGGCCAGGCTGGTCTCGAACTCCTGACCTCAGGTGATCTGCCTGCCTCGGCCTCCCAATGTGTTGAGATTACAGGCGTGAGCCACCACACCTGGCCAACAACAGAAATCTATTGCTCACAGTTCTGGAGACTGGAAAGTACAAGATCCAGGCCCCAGTAGATCTGGCACTGCTCTCCACTTCAAAGATGGTGCCTTCTCACTGCATTCTCAACATGGCAGAAGGGGCAACACAAGTCCCTCAGGCCTCTTTCAGAAGGGCGCTAACCCCATTCTTGAGAGTAGAGCCCTCACAGCCTAATCACTTCCCAAAGGCCCCACCATGTTGGGGATCAAGTTTCAACATACAAATTTTAGGGGAACACAAGCACTCAGACCACAGCATTTGGCTCCTGAACCTCCAAAAGTCATGTCCTTTTTACATGCAAAATACATTCAGTCCACCCCAATGGCCCCAAATAGAAACTCGTTCTAGCATCAACTCAAAAGTCTAAAGTCCAGAGTCTCATCTATCATCTAAATCAGATATGGGTGGCTGGGTATGGTGTATCACACCTGTAAACCCAGCACTCTGGGAAGCCAAGGTGGGTGAATCACTTGAGGTCAGGAGTTCAAGACCAGCCTGGCCAACATGGTGAAACCCTGTCTCTACTAAAAATACAAAAATTAGCTGGGCATGATGGCAGGCACCCGAAATTCACCTACTCAGGAGGCTGAGGCAGGAGAATCACTTGAACCTGGGAGGCGGAGGTTGCAGTGAGCCGAGATTCCGCCAATGTACTCCAGCCTGGGCAACAGAGTGAGACTCTCTCTCTGCCCCTCCCAAAAAAAAATTTTTTTTAAATCAATCAATCAGGTATGGGTGAGACTCAAAGTACAATTCATCCTGGGGCAAATTCCCCACCAGCTGTGAGCCTGTGAAATCAAATGTGTTATGTCCTTATAAAATACAATGGTGGGATGGGCATAGGACAGACATTCTAAAAGGGAGAAATAAGAAAGAAGAAAGGGGTAATAGGTCCCAGGTAAGTCCAAAACCCAACAGAGCAAACCCCATTCAATCTCAAGGTTTCTGAACAATCTTCTTCAACTCTATGTCCTCCTACCTTCTGGACATACCGGCAGGGACATGGTGCTGGGCTCCGGGCCGCCCTGCCCGCACAGTTTTGCTGGGCACAGCCCATGCAACAGCCCTCACTTGTTGGAGTTGCATGCCTGTGGCTCTCCCTGGTTGGAGTTGCACACTGGTGGCTCTACCAGTCTGGGGTCTCAGAGGCAACGCTACCCCGATGGCTCTGCTAGGCAATGCCCTAATGGGGACTCTCTGCAGAGGCCTTACCCCATGGCAGTTCTCTGCCTGGGCTCTTCAGGGTATCCTGTATAATCTAGGTGGGAGTAGCCATGCCCCAAAAGCTTGTGTATTCTGTGCACCAGCAGAGACAGCACCATATGGATGCTGCCAAACTACATGGGGCTGCCAAGGAGCACTACCCCAGAAAGCTAGGAACAGAGCCTTGAAATGGTTCTGCCCCCAACACCGTGGCCTTCTGGGCCTGTGATGGGGGTGACAGCCCCCACATGCCTTCAGGGTCATCCTTCCATTGTCTTGATTAGTACCTGGCTTCCACATCTATACTAGTCTCCTTATCAAAGGATGGCTTGGCCACATCCTTCATATTCTCTCCAAATACATTTATTCTTTTTTTTTTTTTTTTTTTTTTTGAGACAGGCTGTCACTCTTGTCACCCAAGCTGGAGTGCACTGGTGCAATTTCAGCTCACTGCAGCCTCAATCTCCCAGGTTCAAGAGATCCTCCCACCTCACCCTCTTGAGCAGCTGGGACCACAGGCACATGCCACAATACCCAGCTAATTTTTTGTAGAGTCAGGGTTGCACCACGTTGCCCAGGCTGGTCTTAAACTCCTGAGCTCAAGTGATCCACCTGCCTCAACCTCCCAAAGTGCTAGGATTACAGGCGTAACCCATTGTGCCCAGCCTACTTTTTCATTCTTTACAACATGGCCATGCTGAGAATCTTCCAAATGCTTAAGTTCTGCTTCCCTTTTGGTTTTAAATTCCGTATTTAATTTGTTTCTCTCTTCTCACATTTTACTATAAGCCATCAAGAGAAGCCATGCCACCACTTTGCTTAGTGACTTCATCCACCAAATATCCTATTTCATCACTCTTAAATTATCTCAGAAAACACTAGGACATAAGAAAGAAAAGCAGCTTTTATTTTTATTTATTTGTTTTAGTTTATTTATTTATTTATTTTGAGACAGTTTTGCTCTTGTCGCCCAGGCTGGAGTGTAATGGCACAATCTCGGCTCACTGCAACCTTCCCCTCCCAGGTTCAAGAGATTCTCCTGCCTCAGCCTCCCAAGTAGCTGGGATTACAGGCACACGCCACCATGCCTGGCTAATTTTTTTTTTTTTTTTTTTTTTTTCTGAGATGGAGTCTCACTCAGTCACCAGGCTGGAGCGCAGTGGCACGATCTCAGCTCACTGCAACTTCTGCCTCCCGGGTTCAAGCAATTCTCCTGCCTCAGTCTCCCAAGTAGCTGAGATTGCAGGCGTGTGCCACCATGCCCCACTAATTTTTGTATTTTAATAGAGACGGGGTTTCACCATGTTGGCCAGGATGGTCTCGATCTCTTAACCCTTCTGCCTTGGCCTCCCAAAGTACTGGGATTACAGGTGTGAGCCACTGCTCCTGGCCAAGAAATTTTTAATCTGAAGAATGTGACCCCGCCCCACCCCTTAATTATCAAGCCCAGAGAAGCAATGAGATCCAACAGCAGTCATGTCTCATTCCACACTTTAGCTAAATAATCACCTCATGAAGCCACTTGCTATGTGAGCTCTAGACTAACTCATGCAAAGTAGCCATACAATGCATTACACTGGCATTTTCTGTAATTTCTCATATCCTATAGTTCAACAATGTATAGCCAGTCACTAATTCACGTTATCTCTGTAAACCAATGAGAATTCCTGTCAAACAACTTTTTTATTTTTATTTTTTAGATGGAGTTTTGCTCTTGTTGCCCAGGCTAGAGTGCAATGGCGTGATCTTGGCTCACTGCAACCTCCACCTCCCAGATTCAAGCAATTCTCCTGCCTCAGCCTCCTGAGTAGCTGGGATTATAGGCACACACCACTACCAAAGCTAATTTTTGTATTTTTAGTAGAGATGGGGTTTCACCATGTTGGTCAGCCTGGTCTTGAACTCCTGATCTCAGGTGATCCACCCGCCTCAGCCTCCCAAAGTGCTGGGGTTACAGGTGTAAGCCACCACGCCTGGCCCCTGTCAAACAACTTTGTGTGAGCCTACTCCTCATTCCCTTTTGCCTTTAAAAATCTGCTTCTAACAAAGGCCAAACAGAGCACTCCCCAAGGCAACTTACAAGTGTGTCCCAGGCTGCAGTCTGCAACCTTGGCCCAGATAAACTCTACATTAATTTTGCCTAGGCTTGTTCTTTTAGGTCAACAGGCACAAACCCAAATCAGTCAAGTTCTTTGCTACTTTATAACAAAGATTACCTTTCCTCCAGTTTCCACTAACATGTTCCTCATTTCCATCTGAGATCTCATCAGAATGGCCTTTACCATCCACATTTCTACCAACATTCTGCTCACGCCCTCTTAGGGCATCTCTCAGAAGATTGAGGCTTTCTCTACAGCTCTCCCCCTGTGCCCTCACCACACCTATGCTTAATGACCTGTTCATGACAATGTAGACTTTTTCTAGTATGAACGTCAAAATTCTTTCAGCCTCTACCCACTACCCAGTTCCAAAGCTGCTTCCATATCTTCAGGTATTTGTTATAGCAGCGCCCCACTTCTGGTACCAATTTGTCTTCATCCATTTGGCTGCTGTAACAAAATACTTTAGACTAGGTCATGTATAAACAACAGAAACACATTGCTCTAGAGGCTAGGAAGTCCATGATCACGGTGCCAGCAGATTTGGCATCTGGTGAGGGCTTGTTCTGTGCTTCAAAGATGGCACCTTCAAAACTATGGGCAATATGTTTCTGTTGTTTATAAATATCCAGCCTAAGGTATTTTGTTACAGCAACCCAAATGAACTAAGATACTCCCTCACTGGTTGAACATCTCTATCCAGAGAAGACCCCAAATTACTATGCTCAACATGGATATTCCTTATACAGTTCTACTTCTCTATGGCTAGAAATTTTCCATAATAAAAATAATATTTAAAAAATCATATTGCAGTTAAAGCTTTAAAAAATAAATAATATTTTTAAAAGTCAAGAAAATGAAAAGAAAACCAGTGTGTCCAGAAAATATTCTAAAATTGGATTATGGTAATATTGTTATAATTGAATATACTTTAAAAGCCAATGAACTGGCGTGGTGCGGTGGCTCACCCCTGCAATTCCAGCAGTTTGGGAGGCCAAGGCGGGTAGATCACTTGAGGTCAGGAGTTTGAGACCAGCCTGGCCAACATGGTGAAACCTCGTCTCTACTAAAAATACAAAAAAATTATCTGGGCGTGGTGGTGCACACCTGTAGTCCCAGCTACTCAGGAGGCTGAGCCTGGAGAGAGAATTGCTTGAGGCCGGGTAGCAGAGGTTGCAGTGAGCCAAGATTGCACCAGGCTGGCCTTGAACTCGAGCCCAAAGTGATTCGCTGCCTCAGCTCTGAAAAGTGTTGGGATTACAGATGTGAGCCGCCACGCCCAGCCCCACATAATTTCTTATCTCCATGCTTGCCCTATGTTTACACTGTTCCCACTATCTGGGACATCCAGATTACTCCTAACCCTCCCAGTTAACTACTTAATCTTTAAGATCTAGCTTAGCACCAAGTCACCTCCTCCACTGATCACAAACTGAAACTCCCAATCTCCTAGGCGGGGTTAAGTTGCCTTTCTGTTCCCCTAAGACCCTCATTTTTTTTTTTTTTTTTTTTTTTTTGAGTCTTGCTCTGTCGCCCAGGCTGAAGTACAATGGCATGATCTTGGCTCACTGCAAGCTCTGCCTCCTGGGTTCACGCCATTCTCCTGCCTCAGCCGCCCAAATAGCTGGGACTACAGGTGCCGCCACCACGCCTGGCTAATTTTTTTGTATTTTTAGTATAGACAGGGCTTCACTGTGTTAGCCAGGATGGTCTCAATCTCCTAACCTCGTGATCCGCCTGCCTCAGCCTCCCAAAGTGCTAGGATTACAGGCATGAGCCACTTCATCCGGCCCCCTAAGACCCTCTTTCTAGCACTGTACCTACCAAATCACATTCAAATCCTCTTTGTATATACTTGTCTCCTCCCCTAGTTTGTCCAGTCTTTGAGGACAGGGATCACTTTATTCTCCATACCTAGCACAGAGCCTGGCACACTGGGTTCTCAATAAATACTGACTGAATCACTATCCTTTTCTTCACCATAAAACTACCATACCGGGCTGGGCGCGGTGGCTCACGAGGTCAGGAGTTTGAGACCAACATAGTGAAACCCCGTCTCTACTAAAAACACAAAAATCAGCCAGGTGTGGTGGCGGGTGCCTGTAGTCCCAGCTACTCTAGAGGATGAGGCAGGAGAATTGCATGAACCCAGGAGGCGGAGGTTACAGTGAGCCAAAATTGCGTCATTGTACTCCAGCCTGGGTGACAGAGTGAGACTCCATCTCAAAAAAAAAAAAAAAAAAAAACCTACCATACCTACCATTGTCACTTCTCCCACTCACGCCTCAGCCCACCCTCAAGCTCCCAGGGAGCTCCTGGACCTTTCTGCTGCACTGCATACCTGCTTACGTGCTGCACCTCAAAACTCCACTCTAGATTTCCAGGTGTGATGGTTAATCCTAGGTAACAACTTGTCTGGATTGAGGGATGCCTAGACGGCTGGTGAAGCACTGTTCCTGGGTGTGCCTGTGAGGGTGTTGCCAGAGGAGGATGACATTTGTCAGTGCACTAGAAGAGGAAGACCCACCCTCCATATGGATGGGCACTATCCAGTTGGCTGCTAGCGTGGCTAGCACAAAGCATGTGGAAGAAGGGGGACCAGCAGCTTGCTGAGTCCGCGTGCTGGCTCTGTTCTGTGCCATGCCGGACACTTGGCCTCCCCTCCCCCTGCCCTTGGACATCAGACTCCAGGTTCTTTGGCCTTTAGACTCTGAGACTTGCACCTCTCAGGGGCTCTCTCAGGCCTTTGGCCTCAGACTGAGAGCTGCACTGTTGGCTTCCCTGGTTTCAAGGCTGGCAGACTTGGACTGAATTATGCTACCAGCTTCTCTCTTTCCTCAGCTTGCCAATGGCCTATCATGGGATTTCACCTTGCAATCGTGTGAGGCAGTTCTCCCTAATAAACTCATGTGTGTCTATATATATACTATCAGTTCTGTCCCTCTGCAGAACACTAACACACCAGGCCTCCATGCTCCCCAGTGTCTCTAACCACCATTCTGGTTTTTTGCTGCCTCCTTCTCTACCCCAGTGGAAGATCGCTCTGGGATCCTCTTCTTATTCTCTAAGCACTCCCTAAGCATTCTCATCAGCTTCAGGCTACACTTCCAAATCAATGTCATCAACCCTGACCTTTTTCCAAGGCTCCCAATTCAGACTTCCAACTGTCTCCTAAATAATCCCACCGAGATGCACCGCAGATGCTCGTACTTCCAGTCCCGCACTGCTCTGCCTTCTAGATGCTGGTTAACAGCATCGCTGCACAGCTGGCTTCCCAAGCTGGGAATCCAGCCCTCTCTCTCCCACCACGCTTGTCATTGTTTTAGTTTAGGCCCTCATCACCTGTCTCACTGTCTCATGTGGTTGTTCACAAAGTCTGTTTCTCTTGGCCAGGCATGGCGGCTTAAGCCCCTAATCCCAGCATTTTGGGAGGCCGAGGCGGGTGATCACCTGTGGTCAGGAGTTCAAGACCAGCTCTGGCCAACATGGCAAAACCCCATCTCTACTAAAAATACAAAAATTAGCCAGGTGTGGTGGCGGATGCCTGTAGTCCCAGCTACTCAGGAGGCTGAGGCAGGAGAATCGCTTGAACCCAGGAGGCAGAGGTTGCAGTGAACCGAGATTACGCAACTGCACTCCAGCCTGGGTGACACAGCGAGACTCCGTCTCAAAAAAAAAAAAAAAAAAAAAGTCTGTTTCTCTCTGGAAAAAAAAACACACACATACCACAAACACAAAACTTTGAATAAACAATATATGCACGTAGTAAAAAAATTCAGATTATTTTTGAAATACAACAAAATCTCCTATCCCTACAGGCAACTAGTTGTTCCTGGGGTATTCCTTTAAAGATATCCCATATACATATAACAAGAAAAAATGGTGCGTATCTCATAAAAGCTTTTGCTGACAAAGACAGATACAGACACACACACACACACACACACACACACACACAAACTGAGGTTGAAACTTTCAGGGAGAGAGCTGACCACCTGGTCTGGAGGATCACTTTGTCTACTGGGTAGTGCCTTGCCTGGCAGAACCACATCATTTTATAATTTCACAATAAGCTATTGCTATCCCTGGATCCCATCAGCCATGAACTCTCAAAGCAGACCATCTAACTGTGCCCACTGCCTTGATGCCCCTTGCTTCTGGCACATACCTGGTGAATGGCAACACACTCTTACCACACAAACACCCTCTCTTCTTTGCGGCCTCCTTGGTTACCAACAGTTATTACAGTATCTCTGCCTCCCCAGAGCACTCTGGTCACCCCTGTTTCCAATTATCTCCCTTTTTCCCCTCATTAAGGTGAAAAAAAAAAAAAATGCAACATAAAGGATGTTTTAAAGCAAATCCCAACAACCTCAAGTGATTTCTCATTCTGTATCCACCTTCTGTAAATGTTATATAACCACAAACAGAGCACGCACACACCCTTTTAAGATCACTTTCTATGTGTGGAAGAGTCTACTTCTCAGACTTCCAGCCCCTTAAAAGTAGAAGAACTAAGTCTTTTTTTTTTTTTTTTTTTTTTTTTGAGACAGGGTCCCACTCCGTCACCCAAGCTGGAGTGCAGTAGCCCAATCTCAGCTCACTGTGGCCTGCACCTCCCAGGCTCAAGTCATCCTCCCACCTCAGCCTCCCAAGTAGCTGAGACTATAGGCATGTACCATCACACCCAGCTAATTTTTAAATTTTTTTTGTAGAGATGAGGTCTTGCCTTGTTGCCCAAGATGATCTCAAACTCCTGGGCACAGGCAATCCTCCCGCCTCAGCCTCCTAAAGTGCGGGATGACAGGCATGAGCCACCGTGAGCGGCCAAGAACTAAGTCTTAATGGATTGTCTTTGCATCTTGGTACCCAAAATAAAGCCTGAAATACAGGAGGGCTTGGATCCCCGTTTGTCAGACCCTACTTGTGAAAACACTGAAGAGGTGAGCAGCATGCCCAGCACCAATACAAGTACAATGTCCCGCAAAGAAATGAAGCACGACCTGCCATACAGCCATCAGGGAAAGGAACTGACCTTCATGTTTCAGGAATAGTCCAAGGAGGGGGAAGGGAGAGAACAACTGTAAAGTTCTCATAAAGCCTCACATTCACCTTGGATAAATTACTTAACCTTTCTGGTCTCAATAAAATTAAAACAAGAGCACCTACTTGATGATCAAATATCTAAGAAATATCCTAGGCAGTGGCTGGCCCAGAGCATGCACTTAGTGAACGCTAGTGGCCCTTCTCATCTGGAGGCCAGGGGTCTGCTGTTACATTGAGTGAAAGAGCCAATTGCATAAGCAAAAGAAACGCTGACGCTTGCCAAATCTGAGCATAACCCCGCGATGATGGCCTGGCCAAAGACCACACCGTTCAAGGGCTCTCTTGTTTGAGCTTTGCCTACTGGGTAGTGACTTGTCTGACAGAACAAGCTCTTCCTATGATTTTACATCAAAGTGCTGCTATTTCTGGATCTGGTCAGTCATAAATCTAAACTTCCCCAGGAAACGTGTTCTAAGTAGAAGCAAAGGTTTCTGTGACCTTCTGAGAACAAATGCCAAGCCTGCTGGTGCAAAGCAAGTGGGAATGAGGCCCTGGGGTTGGAACTATAATGAATTGGAAGGCCAGACACTGCACTTCCAGGCCAAGCTGCTGGTTTTATGAGTCCAACAGTACCAGCTATTCTTATCACAATTCCTTCGTGTAAACAAAAAGTCCCAAACTGTGAGAGGCTCAGGAATTCCAGCAAGGTTTCAAGCATTCTTAGGAATGCTGAGGCAACGCCCAGTACCATAAACTTTTTGGCTCCTAGCATGCTCGTCTTCCCACTGACTTAGAAGGCCACATCTTTTCTTTCTTTCTTTCTTCCCCCTCACCCACCTTTTTTTTTTTTTTTAGAGAGACAGAGTCTTGCTCCATCGCCCAGGCTGGAGTGCAGTGGTGTGATCTCGGCTCACTACAACCTCTGCCTCCTGGGTTCTAGCAATTCTCCTCCCTCAGCCTCCCGAGTAGCTGGGATTACAGGCACACGCTGCCACGCCTGGTTAATTTTTTGTACTTCAGTAGAGACAGGGTTTCACCATGTTGCCCAGGCTGGTCTCGAACTCCTGAGCTCAGGCAATCCACCCACCTCGGCCTCCCAAAGTGCTAGGATTACAGGTGTGAGCCACCATGCCTTTTATCTCTACACATAGATACACGCCTTTTATCTCTACACATAGATACACAAGCTGTTCTGACATTTTACACTATAGTTTACTTATGCCTGTTCAGGAACTTCATATAAACATAATCACACAGTATGTATTCTTTAGGGCCTGGATTTTTTCACTGAACATGTTTTTGAAATTCATCCATCTTGTATCAGTAGTTTGTTCCTTTTCATTGCTGAGTAGCAGGCTATCATATGAACACACTAGTTTAGCCAGTTCTCTTTTGATGGCACTTTGGTGACAGTTTGGGATCATTATTATTTTATTATTTTTTAGAGGCAGTCTCGTTTCTGGTCTCCTGGGCTGGAGAACAGTGGTGCAATCGTGGCTCATTCTAGCCTCGACCACCCAGGCTCAAGTAATTCTTTCAGTTTAGCCTCCCAAGTAGTTGGGACTACAGGTACATGCCACTAGGCCCAGCTAATTTTTATTTTTAATATTAATTTTTTTGAGACAGAGTCTGGCTCTATCGCCCAGACTGGAGAGCAGCGGCACGATCTTGGCTCACTGCAATCTCCACCTCATAGGTTCAAGCAATTCTCCTGCCTCAGCCTCCCAAGTAGCTGGGATTACAGGGGCCGGCTGCCGCACCTAGCTATTTTTTGTATTTTTAGTAGAGACAGGGTTTAACCATGTTGGTCAGGCTGGTCTCCAACTCCTGACCTCAGGTAATCTGCCGGCCTAAGCCTCCCAAAAAGTGCTGGGATTATAGGCGTGAGCCACTGTGTCTGTCCTCCAGCTAATTTTTAAACTTTTTGTAGAGATGGGGTCTCACTATGGTGCCCAGGCTGGTCTTTAACTCCTGGGCTCAGGCAATCCTCCCAACTCAGCCTCCCAAATTGTTGGAATTATAGGTGTGAGCCACCACACCTGGCCTGACAAAGTTTTAATAACTACTTTAAATTAAAAAAAGAATTTTTTTTATTTTAACTAATTATTTTGATTCTCCTTTAGAATTCTTGTCAGTTGATACCAACATCTGCGTCCTCTTGTGGTTGATCTTCATTGATTGCCTTCTTTTGTGAACACAGATCATATTTTCCTGTTCTGTGAAAATATATTTAAAAATTTTTTTTCTTTCTTTCTTTTTTGAGACAGAGTCTCTTTCTGTTGCCCAGGCTGAAGTGCAATGGCACAATCTCGGCTCACTGCAACCTCTGCCTCACGGGTTCAAGCAATTCTCCTGCCTCAGCTTCCTGAGCAACTGGGATTACAGGTATGCGCCACCACGTCCAGCTAATTTTTGTATTTTTAGTAGAGACGGGGCGTCACCATGTTGGTCAGGCAGGTCTCCAAATCCTAACCTTGTGATCCACCCGCCTCGGCCTCCCAAAGTGCTGGGATTACAGGTGTGAGCCACTGCACCCGGCCTTTTTTTTTTTTTTTTTTTTGAGTCAGAGTCTTGCTCTGTTGCCCAGGCTGGAGTGGTGGCGCGATCTCAGCTCACTACAACCTCCGCTTCCTGGGTTCAAACAACTCTTGTGCCTCAGCCTCCTGAGTTTCCTGTGTATCACCACACCTAGGTAATTTTTTTGTATTTTTAGTAGAGAAGGAGTTTTGCTATGTTGGCCAGGCTGGTCTCAAACTCTTGCCCTCAAGTGATCTGCCTGCCTCAGCCTCCCAAAGTGCTGTGCTGGGATTACAGGCATAAGCCACCACGCCCAGCCCATTTCTTGTGTCTAAGAATTTTGGATTATATCCTGGACATTGTAGATGATGTGTTCTAGACTCTGGATTCTGTTATGTTCTTGAGAGTTAGTTTGGTGTTTTGTTTCTGTCAGCAAGCAGTTAATCACAGCTGAACTCAAACTCCAAATCCAGCTTCCCTGAGGCACGCATCAGCTGAAATCTGTACTCACCTTTTAAACTTGGCTAAGTTGGCCGGGCGCGGTGGCTCAAGCCTGTAATCCCAGCACTTTGGGAGGCCGAGACGGGCGGATCACAAGGTCAGGAGATCGAGACCATCCTGGCGAACACGGTGAAACCCCGTCTCTACTAAAAAATACAAAAAACTAGCCGGGCGAGGCGGCGGGCGCCTGTAGTCCCAGCTACTCGGGAGGCTGAGGCAGGAGAATGGCGTAAACCCGGGAGGCGGAGCTTGCAGTGAGCTGAGATCCGGCCACTGCACTCCAGCCCGGGCGACAGAGCCAGACTCCGTCTCAAAAAAAAAATAAAATAAAATAAACTTGGCTAAGTTGCTTGGAATGTGCCCCATGTTTGTCTAGTTCAGAGGTTTAGGCAGACTTTTTAAAATAACAGCTTAATGGACTGGGTGCAGTGGCTCATGCCTGTAATTCCAGCACTTTTGGATGCCAAGGTGGGCGGATCACTTGAGGCCAGGAGTTTGAGACCAGCCTGGCCAACAGGGTGAAACACTGTCTCTACTAAAAAAGTACAAAAATTAGCTGGGTGTGGTGGCGCATACTTGTAATCATAGCTACTTGAGAAGCTGAGTCACGATAATCGCTTGAACCCGGGAGGCGGAGGTTAAAGTGAGCTGAAATCACACCACTGCACTCCAGTCTGGGTGACAGAGTGAGACTCCGTCTCAAAACAACAATAACAATAACAAAAACAGCTTAATGGAGATAATTCGCATGCCATACAATTCTCTCTCTCTCTCTCTCTCTCTCTCTCTCTCTCTCTATCTGAGACAGCCATCTTCCTGCTTCAGCCTCCCAAAATGTGCTGGTATTACAAATGTGAAGCCGGGCGCGGTGGCTCAAGCCTGTGATCCCCGCACTTTGGGAGGCCGAGACGGGCGGATCACGAGGTCAGGAGATCGAGACCATCCTGGCTAACCCGGTGAAACCCCGTCTCTACTAAAAAATACAAAAAACTAGCCGGGTGAGTTGGCGGGCGCCTGTAGTCCCAGCTACTCGGGAGGCTGAGGCAGGAGAATGGCGTAAACCCGGGAGGCGGAGCTTGCAGTGAGCCGAGATCCGGCCACTGCACTCTAGCCGGGGCGACAGAGCGAGACTCCGTCTCAAAAAAACAAAAAAAAAAAACCAAAAAACAAATGTGAGCCACCGTACCCACCCCAATTTACTTTTTTAAAGTGTGCAATTCAGTGTTACGTTAGTCACAAGGTTGTGCAAATATCACCACTATCTAATTTTAGAACATTTTCACCAACTCTCCTTAAAACCTTATACTCATTAGCAGTCACTCCCCACTTCCTTCTCCTCTCAGTCACTGGCAACCATTATTCTACTTTCATATTTGTAAATTTGCCTATTCTAGACATTTCATATAAATAGAATCGTACACTCTGTGACCTTATGTGACTGGCTTATTTCACTTAGCATGTTTCCAAGGGTCATCAATGTCACAGCATATATCGGTAATTTCACTCCTTTTTATGGTTAAATAACATTCCATTGTATGGATAGATTTGGTTTTTAATCCATTCATTTGTTGATGGACATTTGAGCGGTTGGGGAAGACTTTTATATGAAGAATTTGGAACCCCATCTGTAGGGCTATTTTGTTTCCATGACGGACTTTTTAACGCCTCATGACAAGGCATTTAACAAAACCAATAAGGCCAGGAATGGTGGCTCACACCTGTAATCCCAGCACTTGGGGAGGCCGAGGTGGGTGGATCATGAGGTCAAGAGATCGAGACCATCCTGGCTAACACGACGAAACCCTGTCTCTACTAAAAATACAAAAAAATTAGCCGGGTGTGGTGGTGGGTGCCTATAGTCCCAGCTACTCGGTAGGCTGAGGCAGGAGAATGGCGTGAACCCAGGAGGCGGAGCTTGCAGTGAGCCGAGTTCGCGCCACTGCACTCCAGCCTGGGCAACAGAGTGAGACTCCATCTCAAAAAAAACAAAAAGCAAAGAAACAAAAACAACAAACAGGCAGATCGCAGTGGCTCATGCCTGTAATCCCAACACCTTGGAAGGCCAAGTACACAGGATTGCTTGAGCCCAGGAGTTTAAGACCAAACTGGTCAACATAGCCAGGCTCTATCTCCATCAAAAATAAAAAGTACCCAGGTGTACAGCCAACTGTGGTGGCTCACGCCTGTAATCCCAGCGCTTTGGGGGACTGAGGCGGGCGGATCACAAAGTCAAGAGGTCGAGACCAGCCTGGCCAACATGGGGAAACCCCATCTCTACTAAAAATACAAAAACAAAAATTAGCTGGGCGTGGTGGTGCACGCCTGTAGTCCCAGCTACTCAGGAGGCTGAGGCAGAAGAATCACTTGAACTTGGGAGGCGGAGGTCGCAGTGAGTAGAGATTGCACCACTGCACCACTCCAGCCTGGCGACAAAACAAGGCTCTGTCT
This sequence comes from Theropithecus gelada, assembly GCF_003255815.1. Classification (NCBI taxonomy): domain Eukaryota; kingdom Metazoa; phylum Chordata; class Mammalia; order Primates; family Cercopithecidae; genus Theropithecus; species Theropithecus gelada. The sequence continues at coordinate 55,636,364 of NC_037688.1, forward strand.
CAAAAAAAAAAAAAAAAAAAAAAGTATCCAGGTGTGGTGGTGGACTCTTGTAGTCCCAGCTTTCAGGAGGCTGAGGCAGGAGGATCTCTTGAGGCCTGGAGTTCAAGACCAGCCTGGGAAACACAGCAAGACCCCATCTCTAAAAAAAAAAAAAAAAAAAGAGAGAAAGAAAAACACAAAATACTGGTGACATAACTTAGGCTTCTGGATAGAGTCCCACCTGAAGCTGATTTACTCCAAGACTCTTCAGCTCGAGTTTGAGGAAAAAAAAAAAAAATTTTCTCCTCTGCTGTCACAATGTGCAATAATCAACACGGAAGATTTCTGTGGCCAAATGCATGGGGATTTCTCCCCAGCAACAATGTGCAATAATCAACACGGAAGATTTCTGTGGCCAAATGCATGGGGATTTCTCCCCAGCAACAATCAATCCATCGAGTCTACAGTGGATACACGCTGGGTGTCCTCTAATTCGGTTTATTTCCAACACTATCCACCCGGACAGAGTGTCAAACCCCACAGGTTGAGGGCTCAGTCCCATGAGCATGTCCCCCCAACTTTCAATGCCAGTCACAAGCCCCTAGTTGCTTTAATAGTGCTTCTGACCAACTGACTATAAATCAGGGTTTCCATGACTCCCTCCTTGGGTTCCATTAATTTGCAGGAGCAGCTCTCGCACTCAGGGAAACACTTAGGTTTACTGGCTTATTATAAAGGATGTCACAATGGATATAGCTGAAGGAAGAGGTGCACAGGGCAAAGCACGTGTGAAAGAGTGAGGAGCTTCCGTGCCCTGCCTGGGCACACCACCCTCCAGGACGCTCCAAACTGGGATACAGACCAGACATATATTTTACAATATCACAGAGTCAACAAACACCCCTTTCACGCTTAGGCTAGTCAGAGTAGCTTTTTGTTATCTGCAACTGAGTAGCTTGACTAATAAGAAGAACTTTCATTAAGCACAGTCTGAAGAGACAGCCAATTCTAAGGGACAAAGGCTGCAGGATTGAAGCGCGTGTTAACCACTAATACCTAGCCTAAAATTGCTGACCCTTTTACTATAATAGCATCTAAGGCCCCAAATAAACAAATCCAAACATCCTACACTTAAGCCACTCTAAGATTAATTCCACAGGGCTGAAAACAGTAAGAGCTTTGTTCTGGGTCAAACGGAAAGAAGAACCTAATACCTCACACTCAGATCCCACACTCTCAATCCAGTCACTAGCAATGAGAATCTGCAAACTGGGTGCAGTGGCTCACAACCATAATCCTAGCATTTTGGGAGGCCGAAATGAGAGGATCACTTGAGGTCAGGAGTTCAGGACCAGCCTGGGCAACACACGGAGGCCCTGTCTCTACAAGAACAAAATAAAATAATTAGCTGGGCATGGTGGTGCACATGTGTAGTCCTAGCTACTGAGGAGGCTATGGCAGGAGGATCCCTTGAGCCTAGGAGTTTGGGAATAGGGAGCTACAATGGCACCACTGTACCCCAGCCTGGGTGACACAGTAAGACCTTGTTTCTAAAAAAAACATAAATAGGTTGGGCGCAGTGGCTCACATCTGTAATCCCAGCACTTTGGGAGGCCAAGGCTGGCGGATCAACTAAGGTCAGGAGCTCAAGACCAGCCTGGCCAACATGGTGAAACCCTGTCTCTACCAAAAATACAAAATTAATCGGGTATGGTGGCACATGCCTGTAATCACAGCTACTCAGAAGGCTGAGGCAGGAGAATTGCTTGAAACCGGAAGGCAGAGGTTGTGGTGAGCTGAGATTGCGCCACTGCACTCCAGCCTGGACAACAAAGAGCGAAACTCTGTCTCCAAAAAAAAAAAAAAAAAAAAAAAAATTAGCCAGGCATGGTGGTGCACGCTTGTAATCCCAGCTACACCCGGGAAGCAGAGGTTGCAGTGAGCCAACATTGCACCACTACACTCCGGCCTGGGTGACAGAGCAAGACTCCATCTCATAAATAAATAAATAAATACAATCTATATTCATCAATTGGTTAAAGAGACATTAAGACGACAATTTTTTTCCTTCATGCCTCTGTATTGCAACTTATGCCAGTGTTTCTCATTTAAACCTTACAGCAATCCTATAAAATAGGTAACAGAATGGTACGTATAGTAAGGAAACTGAAGTTCAGATAGGTTATGCTAGGTAACTCAGGAAAAATAGGTAGTTGAGCTGGGGCTGCAAGGCTGCAAGTTCTAAAATCTATGCTCTTCCTCTCAATTCCAAGTTTTGTCAGGACTTCAGCATATTCAAGAGTAAAAGATCATGGAAGTGGAAGCTGCCAAACCACCATTAGGCTATTATGACAACACTCAAAGTATCACCAGTAAAATGATGACTGAGGCAACTGAAAAACAAAGCTAGGGAAATGTGATGGTTAACTTCATGCGTCAACCTGATTGGGCTAGGGGATGCCCAGATAGCTGGTGAAATACTTTTGAGTGTGTTTGTGAGTTTCCGGAGGGTTTGCTTTCCTGGGCTTCCAGCTTGCAGAAAGCAAATCTCGGGACTTCTCAGCCTCTATAATTGTGTGACCCAATCCATCACAATAAATCTCTTTCAATATAGCTATACAGTTGACCCTTGAACAATACAGGTTTTAATTGTGCAGGTCCACTTATATGTGGATTTTTCTTCCACCTTTAGGACTTTTTTGAAACAGGGTCTTGCTCTGTCACCCAGGCTAGAGTGCAGTGGCACAATCTTGGCTCACTGCAGCCTCCACCTGGGTTTAAGCAATTATTGTACCTCAGCCTCCCAAGTAGCTGGGATTACAGGCACGCACCACCAAGCCCGGCTAATTTTTTTTTTTTTTTTTTTAGAAGAGACTGGATTTCACCACATTGCCCAGGCTGGTCTCAAACCCCTGAGCCCAGGCAATCTGCCTGCCTCAGCCTCCCAAAGTGCTAGGATTACAGGTGTGAGCCACCACGCCTGGCTGGTATTTACATTTAAAATGTGAAACTGGGATTGTGGTGGCTCATGCCTGTAATTCCAGCATTTGGGGAGGCTTTGGTTAGGAAGACTGCTTAAGCCCAGGAGTTCAAGGCTGCAAGAGGCTGCAGTGAGCTGTGATAGAACCACTGTTCTCCAGTCTGAGCAACAGAGAACCTGTCTCTAAGAAAAAAAAAAACAAGTGAGATGCCTAGGTTAAAATCAGCAGAGGAGAAGCCAGAGTGAGGAGAGGCAAATGAAGAGAACGTTCAGCAAGCCAAATGAAAACAGTGTTTCAAGAAAGTGCAGCGATCAACAGCACCAGATGCTGCTACAGGACTGAGACCTAACTTAACAATGAATTTGGCCATCTAGAGATCACTGGTGGCTTTGACAAGAAGCCGGTTTAGTGGAGTGGTGGAGACCAAAGCCTGACTAGAGGCTCAAGGTTCAAGACTTGAAGGAGAAAAGGCACTAGTGAGGGTAGACTGAGGCCTCTGGTTGCAAACCGGAGGCGAGGAGGAGGTAACTGGAGGACAGGGAGGGTGAAGGGGGCTGCTTTGTTGTTCTTAAGATGGGCATTTTTTGGCCAGGCACGGGGGCTTACGCCTATACTCCCCACACTTTGGAAGGCCGAGGCGAGAGGTTGAGCCCACGAGTTCGAGACCAGCCTGGGCAAATTACGAGCTGTCAGTGTATCTTCAAAAAATAAAAAAGATAATTTTTGTGCAAATAATAAAATAAATGCTGGAGTTCGGGGCCCATCCTCTGTCCGCATCTTCGTGATCCGGGCCGCATACCCGACCTGGGGGCTGCGCCCCTGCCGAGCCCGGCGCGCTGCTGTCTCCCACCCTAGCTCGGGATGGAAGCGCGCACGCGCAGACCTCGAGCGGCTGGGCGCAGGGCCCGCCCCACCGTCGAGTCCCGCCCCTCCCGCCCCCCAGCCCCGCCCCTCCCGCCCCCCAGCCCCGCCCCTCCCGCCCCCTTCCCGCTCAGAGCGCGTACGCACCGTCCCTAGAGCGCCGCCTTAAGGAGGACAGGAGCCTGGGCGCTGAGGGAGGGTTTAGCCCTTCGCTCCCGCGCTTCCCCGGAGGTCTCAGGCCACGGCCCGTCCCCACCTACCGAGTCTCGCAGAAAACAAGGTCTTCGGGCTGGAAACTGCGACGAGGGAAGCTGGCGCGTTCCTTGAACGCTTTTTCGGAGTCTGCGGATGATCACGGACCTGCGTTCGAAGATTGGCGGCACGTCGAGAACCGCACACGTTTTTTTTTTCCTTTTATGAGCGTAGTCGCGCGCGGAGGACCTTGAACGCATGCGCAGTCGTTCCTCTGTGACGTGACCCGCTGCCGGGTGGGAAATGTAGTTTTTACTTGGCACACCGCTCCGGCTCTTGTCGGAACCCTAATTTAACCAACCAAAGTGCTTGTGCGTTTTCAGCGTTTTCTCCCATTCCCCCAGACTATTTAAAACAAAATGCAAAAAAAAAAAAAAACCCAACTTGAAAACGAAGAGATTGCTGCTTGCTGGAGAGGAGTGGGTGCAGGTAATACAAAAACCGTACTTTCTGCGCAATTTTGTTGTGAACCTAAAAATGCCCTAAAAACTAAAGTCAATAAAGTCTATTGTTAAAAAATTAATTAAAAACAGGCCGGGCGCGGTGGCTCACGCCTGTAATCCCAACACTTTGGGAGGCTGAGGCGGGCGGATCACCTGAGTTAAGGACTTCGAGACCAGCCTGACCCACATGGTGAAACTCTGTCTCTACTAAAAAATACAGAAATTAGCCGGGCGTGGTGGTGAGTGCCTGCAATCCCAGCTACTTGGGAGGCTGAGGCTGGAGAATCGCTTGAATCCAGGAGGCGGAGGTTGCAGTGACCGGAGATTGCGCCATTGCACTCCAGCCTGGGTATCAAGAGGGAAACTCCATCTCAAAAAAACAAAAAACAAAAAAACAAGCAGACCTTTAGACCCAGAAATAGCACTTTTAGGGGGTCTTCTCAGGAAAGTATTAAGGATATGGACGTGCAATGGACGCATAGCCTCAATGGTATTTATCGAAATCCATCTTGGTATCTTATAATTTCTTACATAACCCTACAAATGTCTGTAATTATTTGTAGATTATTTGATAAACTTGCAAGTCCTATGAGATTAGGATCATCTTGTGTTCACCTGTGTATTCCTAGTACCTAGCACAGTGCCTAGCCATCACGTTTCTTTTTCTTTTTTTTCTCTTTAAGACAGGGTCTCGCTCTGTTGTCCAGGTCTCGCTCTGTTGTCCAGGTTGGAGTGCAGTGGTGCCATCAGGGCTTCTGAGTAGCTAGGACTACAAGCGCACACCAGCACATTCTGCTGATTTTTAAAATTTTTTTGGTAGAGATGGGGGTCTTGCTATGTTGCCTAGGCTGGTCTTGAGTTCCTGGGCTCAAGCGATCCTCCTGCCTCAGCCTCCCAAAGTTGTGGGATTACAGGCATGAACCACCATGCTCAGCCCCGTCAGTATTTTTCTGTTTATTAGAGAATCTCAGGCGTTAGCACTGAAACTATTTTAATCCAAAAATTAATGCGTCATTTTTTTCCATCACACTTGCATTTCTTTCTGTGGGCTCCAGGTCAGTGAATGACATGCCCACCCACCCAGCTGCAGTTTGACTTACTACTTTTTATGAAGGTTATGCTTTGAGGGATTTTGTAAATTTTGCATTTGTAAAGGTCTTATGGGCTCTTTCTCCTGATTGTTAAATATCAGCCCAAGGCCAGGCGCGGTGACTCACCCCTGTAATCCTACCACTTTGGGAGGCCAAGGCAGGGGGATCACGAGGTCAGGAGTTTGAGACCAGCCTGGCCAATTTGGTGAAACCGTGTCTCTACTAAAAATACAGAAATTAGCTAGGTGTGGTGGCACGCACCTGTAGTCCCAGCTACTCTGGAGGCTGAAGCAGGAGAGAATCACTTGAACTCAGGAGGCAGAGGTTGCAATGAGCCAAGATTGCGCCACTGCACTCCAGTCTGGGCGACAGAGTAAGATTCTGTCTCAAAAAATAAAAAATAAAATAAATTTTAAAAATCACCCCTAGTCACTGATCAGGAGAGATTTGGAGCTCACAGTTGTTTTTTAAATTATTTTGGTTTCTGCCCCGTTTTAAAAATTTATTAATTTCTGATTTTTCTACAATAAACATGTATTGATTAACTTTTTAAAAAGTGTTTTAGAGTGTTGTCCACATGTAAGGAATTGCTCTGTCTTCTCCACATCTGCATTTCTCAAAAGAATGATCTATACTCAGTTTTCATGTCCCGCCTCCTACTCAGTACAATGTCCTGAGCCAGCACCTGGGGGTTATCCCTGACATCACCTTTTCCCTCCCCTTCCTCATTCAATCCACCACATGTCTGCAATATAAAAATGCATTCGTTGGGCACTTGCTATGCACCGGGTTCAAAATCCTTTACACTTATTCATTCATATAACACAATCCACCTACTTTTAATTTCCACCACATCCACCCTAGGCCAAGGTAGGGACACCTTCCCTAAACAACTGCAAAGGCTTTCTGGTTTTGTTTTGTTTTGTTTTTTTGAGACGGAGTCTCACTCCGTTGCCCAGGCTGGACTGCAGTGGCACAATCTGGGCTCACTATAAGCTCTGCCTCCTGGGTTCTCGCCATTCTCCTGCCTCAGCCTTCTGAGTAGCTGGTACTACAGGTGCCTGACACCATGCCGGCTAATTTTTTGTATTTTTAGTAGAGATGGGGTTTCACCATGTTAGCCAGGATGGTCTCGATCTCCTGACCTTGTGATCCGCCCGCCTCGGCCTCCCAAAGTGCTGGGATTACAGATGTGAGCCACCGCGCCCGGCCAAAGGCTTTCTGTTTTTTAATCGCTGGTGCTAAGGTTGAGTTACTTATTTCTACTTAATGACATGCTTCGTCATTGGGCTCTGCATGGCCTCTCTATTTATTTGTTATATTTAAATTTTTTTTGAGACAGAGTCGCTCTCTGTCACTCAGGCTGGAGTGCAGTGGCACGATCTCAGCTTACTGCTACCTCTGTCTCCCAGGTTCAAGCGATTCTTGTGCCTCAGCCTCCCAAGTAGCTGGAATTACAGGTGCCCACTGCCATGCCCAGCTAATTTTTGTATTTTTAGTAGATATGGGGGTTTCACCATATTGGCCAGGGTAGTCTTGAACTCCTGACCTCAAGTGATCCTCCCACCTTGGCCTCCCAAGGTGCTGGGATTACAGGTGTGAGCCACCGTGCAGGGCATTGTTTTATGTATTTATGTCATTTTAACCCTTTCCTCCTCTCCTCACCCCTTTGCCAAGTGTGTGGGAATGTCCTTGTAAAACGTGTTGTTTAGTGTGTGTGTGTATTTTCAATTTACCTAAATGGTATTGTGCTATAAACCTCATTGATTTCTTTTTCTACTCAGTCTTGTGCTTTCTTTCCCTTTTTTTTTTTTTTTTTGTTTTTTTTTTTTGGGATGGAGTCTCAATCTTGTCGCCCAGGCTAGAGTGCAATGACATGATCTCAGCTCACTGCAACCTCTGTTTCCCGGGTTCAAGCAATTCTCCTGCCTCAGCCTCCAGAGTAGCTGGGATTATAGACGTCCACCACCACGCCCAGCTAATTTTTTGTATTTTTAGTAGAGACAGGGTTTCACCCTGTTGGCCAAGCTGGTCTCAAACTCCTGACCTCAGGTGATGCACTCACCTCAGCCTCCCAAAGTTGCTGGGATTACAGGCATGAGCCACCGTGCCAGGCCTCAGCCCTCTGCTTTCAACACCTGTTACTGTGTGCACACTTTACCTATGACTTACAGCAACTATGCAGTATTTCAAAGTGGGCACTCACATTTTAGTTATGATGGACCTGTAAGTTGCCTCCAGCTACTACTGGCTACCACAAACAATGCCACAGTGAACAACCTGATGCTCATTCCCTGTGGTCTATGTGAAGATTTCTCTGAGATGTATGCCCACTAGTGAGACTGAGCAATGCCGTCTTAAATGATCTCCCCTCATCTATTCTGGCCAGAGTGGCACATGCCTACAATCCCACTGCTTTGGGAGGCTGAGGCTAGAGGATCACTGAGGCCAAGAGTTCAAGGCAACAGTGAGCTATGATTGTGCCACTGCACTCCAGCCTGGAAAACATAGCAAGATCCTGTCTCTACAAAAAAATTATTTTTAATTAGCCAGGCATGGTGGCATGCACCTGTAGTCCCAGCTACTACTTAAATTGAGGCAGGAGGATCGCTTGAGCCCAGGAATTCAAGACCAGCCTGGGTAACAGAGTGAGATCTCATCTCTACAAAAAATTTAAAAATCAGGCCAGGCAGAGTGGCTCATACCTGTAATCCCAACACTTTGGGAGGCCAAGGCGGATGGATCACCTGAGGTCAGGAGTTGGAGATCAGCCTGGCCAACATGGTGAAACCCTGTCTGTACTAAAAATACAAAAATTAGCTGGGTGTGCTGGCACATGCCTGTAATCCCAGCTACTTGGTGAGGCTGAAGCAGGAGAATCGCTTGAACCCAAGAGGCGGAGGTTGCAGCGAGCTGAGATGGTGCCACTGCACTCCAGCCTCATTAAAAAAAAAAAAAAAAAAAAAATAGCTGGGCACAGTGATGCTCGCCGGTAGTCCCAGCTACTTGGGAGGCTGAGGCAGGAGGATTGCTTGAACCCGAGAGGTGGAGGTTGCAGTGAGCTGAGATTGCACCACTGCGCTCCAGCCTGGATGACAGAGCAAGACTCTGTCTCAAAGAAAAAAAAAAAATGAGTCGAGTATGGTTGGGGGCAGGGAGGTGGGCCAGGAGGATCACTTGAGCCCAAGAGGTTGAGGCTGCAGTGAGCTGTGAATATGCCACTGCACTGCACTCCAACCTGGACAACAGAGTGAGACCATTTCTCAGAACACAAACACACACAAACACACACACACACAGAGCTGTCTCAGGATCTGATCTCCCATGGCAAAGAGGAAATTGTAACTATTCACAATTTAATGGTTTTTGTCCCTGCTGCAGGCACATGTAGCCATATCATGACCAGAAGGTGGCATAGTATGCCTGCAATCCAAAGGGAAAAAGGAGATGAAATACATTAACTCTTAAATGTCGCCTTTTTTTCTGATCATAAAATAGATACACATTCTGCAAAAATCCAAAACTGCAGGGATCTAGAGTCTATAATGGAGAAAGTAAAAATTATCCAGAACCCCAGTCTAGGATATAACCACTTTGGAGAGTTTGGTTCACATCTCATTGTCCCCCCCACACTTTTATTTTCAATAATGAAAATAATTTTCTGGCCAGGTGTGGTGGCTCATGCCTGTAATCCCAGCACTTTGGGAGGCCGAGGTGGGGGGATCACCTGAGGTCAGGAGTTTGAGACCAGCCTGGCCAACATGGTGAAACCCATCTCTACTAAAAATACAAAAAATAACCAGGCGTGGTGGCCCGCACCTGTAATCTCAGCTACGCAGTACTTGGGAGGCTGATGCAGGAGAATCGCTTGAACCCAGGAGGCGGAGGCAGTGAGCCGAGATCGCACCACTGCACTCCAGCCTGGGAGACAGAGTGAGACTCCGTCTCAAAAAAAAAAAGAAAATGAAAATGAAAAAGAAAATTTTTTTTACAAAAATAGGAGCATAGATGTGCCGTTGCCAGGGGCAACAATGATGTCTGGGTTCACTTCATTCTACATGGGTTGGAGCATGGGGTAGGGGAGCACGGCCCCTTGGCCTGAGGGGGGAGAGTAGGGGACGGTGTCTGTGGCCCAGGGGTGGGTGGGGTGGGACAACGCATTGTTTGTAGGGCACCCTGTCTACACCCACACCGCTTCCCAGTGGAGCTGGCCCAGGTCCACCCATCATGTTAGGGACAGGACACCAGGAAGACGCACTTGACCTGGAAGAAACTGAATACATCTTCCCTAAGAGGATGGACTGATGCTGCAGGCTAGACAAACCGCCAAGCAGAGCTCCAGGGTCCCCTCAACCAAGCCCTGGGATCCTCTTGACCTTCAGCAGAACTCCACCTTTGAAGTCCAGTACCCACCAAGCGGCACGATGAGCGTGCCTCCATCCAGGGGCGCTCAGGCAGAAAGTCAGCCAGAGCAGATGAAACCTGAATTGCTATCCCAATCAAAAAGCCTTTACCAAAAATTACAGTGCAGTGTTGCCCTCCCTGTTTTTTTGACATACACCTGGGCATTAAAGACCCCTCCATGTTGACCCTGTGGGGCATGGGCCAGACAACCCAGTGGAGAAGATGACCAGGAACCTGAAAACCCAGAAGTTACGGCATTGGCCATCAGATGTCAGTGACCCCAGCTGGAGACACATTTGAGACTTGAGAATTTTCACTGGAGCCTAAATATCGTAAGTTTAGGACGGTAGACATTTTTATGGGTTTTTTTTGTAAGTATGATCTTGACTAATCAAACTGTCTATAGAAGAAATTGGTCCAGGCGCGGTGGCTCACACCTGTAATCCCAGCACTTTGGGAGGCCAAGGCAGGCGGATCACAAGGTCAAGAGATCGAGACCATCTGGCTAACACGGTGAAACCCCATCTCTACTGAAAATACAAAAAATTTGCCAGGTGTGGTGGCAGGCACCTGTGGTCCCAGCTACTCAGGAGGCTGAGGCAGGCAAATTGCTTGAACCCAGGAGGCGAAGCTTGCAGTGAGCTGAGTTCGCGCCACTGCACTGCAGCCTGGGTGACAGAGCGAGACTCCGTCTCAAAAAAAAAAAAAAAGAAAGAAAGAAAGTGAATGGGCTGAATCAATGGCTAATATAGGTACCTCAGGGTTTTCTTTTTCTTTCTTTTTTTTTTTTTTTTAAGACAGGGTCTTGCTTTGTCATCCAGGCTGGAGTGCAATAGCACAATCTCAGCTCGCTGCAACCTTTGCTTCCACGGCTCAAGCGATCCTCCCTCCTCAGCCTCCCAAGTAGCTGGGACTGCAGGTACATACCACCATGCCTAGCTAATTTTTGCTTTTTGTGTGTGGTGGGTTTTTTTTTTCCTCCTCTTTTTTTTTAGAGGCTTGCTCTGTCGCCCAGGATGGAGTACAATGGCACGATCTTGGCTCACTGCAGCCTCTGCCTCCGGGGGTTCAAGTGATTCTCCTTCCTCAGCCTCTTGAGTAGCTGAGATTACAGGTGCCTACCACCATGCTGGGCTAGTTTTTGTATTTTTAGTAGAGACAGGGGTTTCACTATGTTGCCCAGACTGGTCTGGAACTCCTGGCCTCAAGTGATCTGCCTGCCTCAGCCTCCCAAAGTGTGGGGATTACAGGTATGAGCCACCACTCCCGGTCTTAATTTTTGTATAGACGAGGTCTTGCCATGTGGCCCAGGCTGGTCTCAAACTCCTGGGCTCAACCAATCTGCCTTCCTCAGCCTCCCAAAGTGCTGAGATTACAGCATGAGCCACCATGCCTGGCCTCGTTTTTTTAAACAGTACTAAGAGGTAAGGAGGAGTCCCTAGGAGCAGTTCGCAGTGGCAGGGAGGCATATTTTATTACTGACATTGTTGGGAATTGATAGTGATAATAAAAGGCAGAATGATTTGGATGAGTTTAATGTTTGAGTTCTTTACAGACAGCCTGGACCAGGGTGGGGGACTGCTCCCACTGCCCTGTCCCAAAATGCTTCCTTAAAATTCTTTCCAGATATTTAAGAGCTTTATGGCATGACCCAATTGCTATAAACATTTTAGCTTGAAGGAAAATCTACACTATGAAGTAACTGTTTCTTTAAAGATACATTTTAAGCAAGAGGGTTTGGAAAAATCTTTATGTCTACACCTGGTAAGCACAAGCCATGCATATTCCCCTTTTCCTTCTTTCTTTAAAAAAAAAAAAAAAATTTTTTTTAATTTTGTTTTGAGACGGGATCTCACTCTGTTGCTCAGGCTGGAGCGCAGGGGCATAATCACCGCTCACTGCAGCCGTGACCTCCCCAGGCTCAGGTGATCCTCTGGTGTCAGCCACCTGAGTAGCTGGGACCACAGGCATGAGCCACCACACCTGGCTAACTTTTGTGTTTTCTGTAGAGATGGGAATTTTACCATGTTGCCCAGGCTGGTCTCGAACTCCTGGGGTCAAGCCAGTCGCCTGCCTTGGCCTGGCAAATTGCAGGGATTACAGCACTAGGTCCAGCTGTTTCCTTTTTTTCTGTGCAAGAGTGTTGACATATGTGCTGAATCATCACATACTTGTCAATAGACCTAGAGAGACAGGAAGTTTTTTTGTTGTTGTTTTGTTTTTGTTTATTTTTATTTATTTATTTATTTATTTATTTTTTGAGACGGAGTCTCGCTCTGTCGCCCAGGCTGGAGTGCAGTGGCCGGATCTCAGCTCACTGCAAGCTCCGCCTCCCGGGTTCCCGCCATTCTCCGACCTCAGCCTCCCGAGTAGCTGGGACTACAGGCGCCCGCCACCTCGCCCGGCTAGTTTTTTGTATTTCTTAATAGAGACGGGGTTTCACCGTGTTAGCCAGGATGGTCTCGATCTCCTGACCTCGTGATCCGCCCGTCTTGGCCTCCCAAAGTGCTGGGATTACAGGCTTGAGCCACCGCGCCCGGCCTGTTTTTGTTTATTTTTAAGACAGAATCTTGCTCTGTCGCTCGGGCTTGAGTGCAATGGCTCATTGCAACCTCCACCTCCTGGGCTCAGACCATTCTCCTGCCTCAGCCTCCCGAGTAGCTGAGATTACAGGCATGCACCACCACGTCTGGCTAATTTTTGTAATTTTAGTAGAGACAGGGTTTCACCATATTAGCCAGGCTGGTCTTGAACTCCTGACCTCAGGTGATCCGCCCACCACAGCCTCCCAAAGTGCTGGGATTACAGTCGTGAGCCACCACGCCTGGCTGACAAAGTATTTTGAAAACAGTACCGAACTGGGAGTCAGGAAGCTATTGTCCCCTAAATTCAGGACTAAAATTCCCTTGTACTCCAAATCCTTTGGTTAACTAAATGCACTGTGTCCTCTCTCACCTTGGCCTTCCTGGGACACTGTTCCCTGACCTCCTGATATGACTTCTGTTTATTCTTTCCAGGTCTGAAAGCTCACACATGACCTTCTCTGGGAGTTGTTCCCAAGCCTAGATTAGGTACGCATTGCAACTTGAACATGTTTTTCTCATTACTCATTAAGCTGTATGATAATGTCCTGTTCGTGGCGCACTGTCATCCACTCTGCTGTGAACTCCTTGACAATAGGTACTGTGTTTTGTTTACTTTATTTTTATTTTTTAGAGATAGGGTCTCACTCTGATGCCCATGCTGGAGTGCAGTGGTGCGATCATGGCTCAAACTCCTGGCCTCAAGTCATCTTCCCAACTTAACCTCCCGAGTAGCTGGGACTGTAGGAGCGTACCACTGCACCCAGCTATTCGTAATTTATTTTTTGGCCGGGCACAGTGGCTCACAGCTGTAATCCCAGCACTTTGGGAGGCTGAGGCAGGTGGATCACCTGAGGTCAGGAGTTCAAGACCAGCCTGACCAATATGAAGAAACCTCGTCTCTACTAAAAATACAGAAATTAGCTGGGCACCATGGCGGGCACCTGTAATCCCAGCTACTTGGGAGGCTGAGGTCAGCGAACTGCTTGAACCCAGGAGGCAGAGGTTGCAGTGAGCTGAGATCCTGCCACTGCTCTCCAGCCTGGGTGAGAGTGAGATTCCATCTCAAAAAAAAAAAAAAAAAAAAATTTTCATTTTTTGTTGAGATAAGGTCTTGCTTTGTTGCCTAGGCTGATCTGAAACTCCTGGCTTCAAGCGGTCCTCCCACCTCGACCTCCCAAATGCTGGGATTACAGGAAAGAGCCGCTGCGCCTGGCCCAAGTTTATATTTATTATTTTTATTTTTTGAGATGGAGTTTCACTCTTGTTGCCCAGGCTGGAGTGTGATGGCGCCATCTCGGCTTACTGCAACCTCTGCCTCCCGAGTTCAAGTGATTCTTCTGCCTCAGCCTCCTAAGTAGCTGGGATTACAGGTGCCTGCTACCACACTGGCTAACTTTTTGTATTTTTAGTAGAGACCGGGTTTCACCATGTTGGCCACCCTGGTCTCGAACTCCTGACCTCAGGTGATCCACCCGCCTCGGCCTCTCAGAGTGCTGGGATTACAGGCATGAGCCACCGCGCCCGGCCCCATGTTTAGTTTTGTAGCCTCAGCACCAAGCAAGTGCCTGGCACATCGTTAGTACCCTAAACATTTGTAGACTAGAGAATGCATGCCTCTCTGGTCTTTACTTTCCTCTTCTGTTAAATGGGGTTGGGTTTGCTGATCTCTCAGAAGACATCAGTAATATAATTTATTATTCTAGATTTTTCCATTCTCTCTCTTTCTTCCTTTCCTTCCTTTCTCCTTCCTTCCTTCCTTTCTCTTTCTTTCTTTCCTTCTCTCTCCTTCCTTCCTTCCTTCCTTTTCCTTTCTTCCTTTCTCCCTTTCCTCCTTTCCTCTTTTCCTCCTTTCCTCTCCTTTCCTCTCCTTTCCTTTCCTCCTTCTTCTTCTTTTCTTTTTTTCAGACGGAGTTTCACTCTTGTTGCCCAGGCTGGAGTGCAGTTGTGCAATTTCAGCTCACTGTAACCTCCACCTCCAGGACTCGAGCAATTCTCCAGCCTCAGCCTCCCAAGTAGCTGGGATTACAGCCATGTGCCACCAAGCCCGGCTAATTTTGTATTTTTAGTAGAGATGGGGTTTCACCATGTTAGTCGAGCTGATCTCAAACTGTTGACCTCAGGTGATCCACACGCCTTGGCCTCCCAAAGTGCTGGCATTACAGGCATGAGCCACCGTATCTGGCCTTATTCTAGATTTTTCTACTACTGTGTTTTATCTGGCTATCTGTCTATTTTAGTTGTCAGGAGAAAAGTGTCACACCTCTGTTATGGTGAAAACTGTGTATTACTCATAGTTATCTATATATTTAATGCAAAAATATGATTTGTAGTGTACATGATGTTCTGCAACCTGTGTTTTTCATTAACAATGTATTATGGACACCTTCCTCATCAGAGATAGAGACACAGACTCTCTCTAAAGAGTATTGAATGGCTAGTGTTTCACAGAAGGAAACTGATCAGTCACCTACTGATGGACATTTAGGTTGTTTCCCATTTTTTGTTTTTTTTAGAGACAGCGTCTTGCTCTGTCGCCAAGGCTGGAGTGCAATGGCACCATCATGGCTCAAGCGATCCTCCTGCCTCATCCTCCTGAGTAGCTGGGTTACAGGTACACACCACCACGCCAGGCCTTTTTTTTTTTTTTTTTTTTTTTTAGAGATGGGGTCTCGCTATGTTGCCCAGGCTGGGTTTCCTGTTTTTCACTACTACAAAGAAGTGAACTTCCTTGTACCTGCCTCTTTACTCACCGCTAGGAGGATTTTTGTAGGAGAGACTCCTGAAAGTGGAACTGCAATATCAGGGGGATATGAGCATTTCAAAATCTTACCAATGTTGCCAAACCACCCATTCAAGACAGTATCCAGCCAGGTGTGGTGGCTCATGCCCGCAATCCCAGCACTTTGGGAGGCTGAGGTGGGCGGATCACCTGAAGTTAGGAGTTCGAAACCAGCCTGACCAACATGGTGAAACCCCGTCTCTACTAAAAATACAAAAATTAGCTAGGCATCATGGCATCTGCCTATAATCCCAGCTACTAGGGAGACTGAGGCAAGAGAATCGCTTGAACCCAGGAAGTGGAGGTTGCAGCGAGCTGAGATTGCACCATTGCACACCAGCCTGGGCAACAAGAGCGAAACTGTGTCTCAAAAAATAAAATAAAATAAAATAAAATAAAATAAAATAAAATAAAATAAAATAAAATAAAATAAAATAAAATAAAATAAAATAAAATAAATAAGACAGCATCCATTGACATTTAAAACGATGATATCACACAGCCAAGAAAACTTCCAAATGCAGCTGTGAGATTTGACATTTTTATGTGGAATGGGGTTGTGAGATCATATGGATATATTTTGTTTAACCTCATTTAGATTTCTTGTGTCCTTTTGGAACACAGCAATGTCCAGTCTGCCTTAATTACATATCCTGCCTTTAGCCTGGGAAGCTTCTGTTTCTTTGAGCTAGTGACTTTGTACATCCCTCAGGCTATCCAACAGAGAGGAAGTCTCGCTCTGTTGCTCAGGCTGGAGTGTGGTGGTGTGATCACGGCTCACTATAGCTTCAACCTCCCAGGCTCAAGTCATCTTTCTGCCTCAGCCTCCTGAGTACTTGGAGCTACAGGCATGCACCACCCTGCCTGGCTAATTTTTGGATTTTTTTTTTTTTTTTTGGTAAAGATGAGATCTTGCTATGTTGCCCAGGCTGGTCTTGAATTCCTGGGCTCAAGCAATCCTCCTGCCTCAGGCTCCCAAAGTGCTGAGCCTTTGCATCTGGCCCACAAACAGCCATTCTTGTTCAAACTTGGCCTCCAGGCCTGGCGTGGTGGCTCATGCCTGTAATCCCAGCAATTTGGGAGCCCGAAGTAAGAGGATCACTTTAGCCCAGGAGTTCAAGACCAGTCTCGGCAACACAGGGAGACCTCATCTCTACAAAAAATAAAATCAGTTGGGCATGGCGGTGCATGCCTAAAGTCCCAGCTACTTGGGAGGCTGAGGTGGGAGGATCCCTTGAGCCCTAGGGGTTGAGGCTGCAGTGAGCGAGATTGCTTCACTGTATTCAGCCTGGACGACAGAGTGAGAACCTGTCTCAAAAATAAATAAACAGGCCGGGCGCGATGGTTCACACCTATAATCCTAGCACTTTGGGAAGCCAAGGCGGGCGGGTGACTTGAGGTCAGGAGTTCGAAATCAGTCTGGCCAACATGATGAAACCCTGTCTCTACTAAAAATACAAAAATTAGCTGGGTATAGTGGTGCATGCCTGTGATCCCAGCTACTCAGGAGGCTGAGACAGGAGAATCACTTGAACCCGGGATACAGAGGTTGCAGTGAGCCAAGATCGTGCCACTGCACTCCAGCCTGGGTGACAGAGCAAGACTCCATCTCAAAAAAAAAGAAAAGAAAATTAAAATTAAAAAAATAAATAAATAAAAAATTTTAAAATAAAGGAATTAGAAAACAAGCTTCACCTCCTCCGGGAAGTATGCCTTCATCTCCCTATCACCAGAGAGGTTAGGCGCCCTCCTGGGAGCTCTGCGTTTACTCCAGGATGATGGCGCTGCGTTGTCATGGGTGTGCCTAGCAGCGTCACGAAGGTATCACCCTAAGCAGGAAGAAAATCAACTTCCTCGTGGCAGATTTTACATGTACCTGGAGGCTTGAGGATGGGAAAATGAGACCGTCCCTGTAAACCTCATGAAATTAATCAGAGAACAGAGAGGAGAAATGGAAACAAGCCAGGCTTGCAGCACACCCAGCGCTGACCATGAGGTCAGCTGCCCCTGATCTGCTTCCTCTTAGTTGTCTGGTGCCTGCTGTTCTAGAATCATGTAGACCTGGTTACAAGATCATAGTTCCCCTTAACTGCACTATAGATAGCAACTTGAACATTATGAAACATTAAATGTTCCTTTTGAGAAATTCCTTTAGGTCCTGTGTGCCAGTGAAGCGACTGATTCCGCCAACCTGAAGGACCCCACCGGGAGCTGACTCCCCAAAAATGTCTTTTTCACATCGTGATGATTTCATCTCCCTTGCTATTACCAGTGACCCCAATTTTCAAGCCCCTTACTCTCCATAATCCCCTTAAAAGCCCCATCCCGGCTGGGCGTGGTGGCTCAAGCCTGTAATCCCAGCACTTTGGGAGGCCGGGACGGGTGGATCACGAGGTCAGGAGATCGAGACCATCCTGGCTAACACGGAGAAACCGTGTCTCTACTAAAAAATACAAAAAACTAGCCGGGCGAGGTAACAGGTGCCTGTAGTCCCAGCTACTCGGGAGGCTGAGGCAGGAGAATGGCGTGAACCCGGGAGGTGGAGCTTGCAGTGAGCTGAGATCCAGCCACTGCACTCCAGCCTGGGTGACAGAGCGAGACTCCGTCTCAAAAAAAAAAAAAAAAAAAGGCCCCATCCCAGAATTCCCTGGGGAGATGCATTTGCGGGTCTCCTCCCATCCCCTCGCACAGTGCCCTGTGATCATGAAACTCTCTCTACGGCATCCCTGCTGTCCAGTGTAACAGGTCTGTGACAGGGCAGCGGGCATACAAATCTATTGGTCCTATAATAAAAAGCACACCTCTATTTTTCCCATGAAGCCATGTCTAGAGCCCTGCAGGTCCATGCCAGATGGGTTCCAGCAGTCCCTTCTCTCTCTCTCTCTCTCTCTCTCTCTCTGTCTGTCTCTCTCTCTCTCTCTGAGACGGAGTCTCACTCTGTCGCCCAGGCTGGAGTGCAGTGGTGCGATCTCGACTCACTGCAAGCTCCACCTCCCAGGTTCAGGTTCACACCATTCTCCGGCCTCAGCCTCCCCAGCAGCTGGGACTACAGGTGCCCACCACCATGCCCGGCTAATTTTTGTATTTTTAGTAGAGATGGGATTTCACCATGTTGGCCAGGCTGGTCTCGAACTCCTGACCTCAGGAGACCCACCCAACCTCGTCGGCCTCCCAAAGTGTTGGGATTACAGGCATGAGCCACCATGCCCCGCCTCCTTCTCTCTTGTAGGCTTCCTTCTTCCAGCACCTGCAAGATCAAGGCCAGGGAGACCTCCTTCCCTGGCTCCATCTGGGACAATCACAGTGTTTCTGTGGTCCCCTCTGAGGCTAGAATTGGTCTCTCAGTTCCTGCATTGCAGAGCAGGTGCAAGCTGAACAAGCAACACTGATCTTAGCAGAGCCTTGTGTATTCAACTAGACATTTACTGAGCTGAGACTGAGTGCCAGGCATTGAGAATACAGTATGTCAGGCAAGATTCCTGCCCCAAGAATAATGATAATTAAAATAGCAAGCATTTATTGCACACTGATTATCTTCTAGGCACTGCATTAAGCCTTTTTTTTTTTTTTTTTTTTTTTTTTGAGACCAAGTCTCACTCTGTCATCCAGGCTGGAGTGCAGTGGCGCGATGTCAGCTCAACGCTACCTCTGCCTCCTGGGTTCAAGCGATTCTCCTGCCTCAGCCTCCTGAGTAGCTGGGATTATAGGCGCCCACCACCACGCCTAGCTAATTTTTGTATTTTTAGTAGAGACAGAGTTTCACCATCTTGGCTAGGCTGCTCTCAAACTCCTGATCTCGTGATCCACCCACCTCAGCCTCCCAAAGTGCTGGGATTACAGGTGTGAGCCACCGTGCCCGGCCCTGGCCTTCTTTTCTTTTTCTTTTTGGAGTGCAGTGGCACGATCATAGCTCACTGCAGCCTCGAACTCCTGGCCTCAAGTGATCCTTCCACCTCACCCTCTCAAACAGTGGGATTGCAGGTGTGCCTCACCTTACCCAGCCTAGGTGCCATTAACTCCATTGTCTAGATGAGTAAACAAACGTGGAGGCTAGGCTTGTCTAAGGGCACACAGCTAACTAGGGGGTAGAACCAAGCTTTAGACCCGGGAAGCCCTGTTCCAGAGCTTACTCCTTTAACCATTAACTAAACTAAACCAGTGGGGACAAATAATGGAGAAGTAAACAATAAAAAAGATACTGGCCGGGTGGCTCACGCCTGTAATTCCAGCACTTTGGGAGGCCAAGGTGGGCAGATCACCTGAGGTCAGGAGTTCGAGACCAGCCTGGCCAACATGGTGAAACCCCGTCTCTACTGAAAATATAAAAATTAGCCAGGCGTGGTGGCACATGCCTGTAATTCCAGCTACTTGGGAGGTTGAGGCAGGAGAATCACTTGAACCCCTGGAGGTGGAGGTTGCAGTGAGCCGAGATCACACCACTGCACTCCAGCCTGGCGACAGAGTGAGACTCCATCTCAAAAAAACAAAAAAAAAAACAAAAAAAACCAACCAAACAAACAAACAAAAAAAGACGGAGTCTTGCTCTATTGCCCAAGCTGGCCTTGAACTCCCAGTTTCAAGCAATCTTCCCAGCTTACCCTCCCAGAGCCCCAGAATTACAGGCATGAGCTACTGCACCAGGCCGATCTTTGCTTAATTTAATATTATTTTCCTCTTTCTCTGATCACCTGGTCTGTTGTTATTGCCCCAACCTTGTTTTCATACAAGTATCCTGTCTTCACTTTCATTTCCTGGGTGTTAAGCAATTCATACATCATCTAAATCTGGGAAAACAAAGGCTAAATTCAATTCCAGCTCAGGCAAGGGAGAAACACAAGCAGAAGTTCAGCTTTTTGTGTTTTTGTTTTTGTTCTCAGACACAGTCTCTTTCTGTCGCTGAGGCTGGAGTATAGCAGCTCAATCTTGGCTCACTGCAACCTCTGCCTCCCAGGTTCAAGCGATTCTCCTGCCTCAGCCTCCTGAGTAGCTGGGACTACCGGCGCTTGCCACCACTCCCGGCTAATTTTTTTATTTTTAGTAGAGATACGATTTCGCCATGTTGGCCAGGCTGGTCTTGAACCCCTAACTTCAGGTGATCCACCTGCCTTGTGGATCTCCCAAAGTGCTGGGACTATAGGCGTGAGCCACTGCGCTTGACCTCATTATGTCTTCTGCCTCAGTATAATCCATATTTTGAAATACATATTATTTTATAATAATTTGTTTTTGAGACGGGGTCTCTCTCTGTCACCAGGCACTGTGGCAAGTTGCTTTCAAACATTATCTCGTTTGATCCTCTCCCCAACTCTAGGAAGAAGATACAATTATTATCATCCTTGTTTTACAGAATTGGAAACCAAGGCACAGAGAGGTGAAGGGACTCACCCAAGGTCACACGGAAAGTGGTGGGTCAGGGGATTGAACCGAGGGCATCTGGCTCCAGACCCTGAACTCTCCAACCTTCTGCCACCCTCCTCCTAGGTGAGGGAGATTACATTACTGGAGACCCTGTTTCAGGATATTAAGGGGTTTTCCAAGATGTTTCTCATAGAAAAAAAAAAAAAAAAGGGTGTGGCTAATGCCCATAATCCCAGCACTTTGGGAGGCTGGGGCAGGCAGATCACCTGAGGTCAGGAGTTCGAGACCAGCCTGGCCAACATGGTGAAACCCCATCTCTACTAAAAATACAAAAATTAGCCAGGCGTGGTGGCAGGTGCCTATAATCCCAGCTACTCGGGAGGCTGAGCCAGGAGAATTGCTTAAATCCAGGAGGAGGAGGTTGCAGTGAGCCGAGATCATACCACTGCCCTCCAGACAGGCGACAGAGACTCCATCTCAAAAAAAAAAAAAAAGAAAAGAAAAGAAAAAAACAAGATGTTGAGTGTGACTGGGTGGAAGCCGCTGACTTGTCCCTGGCACAAGTGTGCTGATATCCCCTCCCCCTCCTTCCTCACGTCCTGCATCTCAGCGAGAATTGGCGTGCTGGGGTTAGCTGTGTGGCCATCACCCGAGTCCAGGTGAAGCCCTCGATCAGGTGAGGCCATGATCCCAAGGAGTGTTTAAGCCCAGATCCAGGCCGGGCGCGGTGGCTCAAGCCTGTAATCCCAGCACTTTGGGAGGCCGAGACGGGCGGATCACGGGGTCAGGAGATCGAGACCACCCTGGCTTACACGGTGAAACCCCGTCTCTACTAAAAAATACAAAAAACTAGCCGGGCGAGGTGGCGGGCGCCTGTAGTCCCAGCTACTCGGGAGGCTGAGGCAGGAGAATGGCGTAAACCCGGGAGGCGGAGCTTGCAGTGAGCTGAGATCCGGTCACTGCACTCCAGCCTGGGGGACAGAGCGAAACTCCGTCTCAAAAACAAACAAACAAACAAACAAACAAACAAACAAAAAAAAGCCCAGATCCTGCCTCTTCCCTGCTTTCTGCCGAGAAGTGGGACCTCCTCTACGGAAAATATCCAGCTGGGCGAGCCTGGGAGGCAGGAGGTGAGTGGGGCCGGTCTCAGGGACCAACTCTTCCCGTCTCATGACTGTGTTTACTGGGCTGGATTTTGAGAAGGGGCCAGATTGCATCACACAGGGCCTGATGGGCTGGAGCCAGACTGTGGTCTGAGGAGGAGACACAGCCTTATAAGCTGAGGGAGTGGACTGGGAGTGGAGAGGCACGGGGCCAGGAAAGCAGAGAAAGACAAAGCGTTAGGAGAAGAAGACAGGCAGGGAGGACAAGCCGGGCACGATGGCCACCTTCCCACCAGCAACCAGCGCCCCCCAGCAGCCCCCAGGCCCAGAGGACGAGGACCCCAGCCTGGATGAATCTGACCTCTACAGCCTGGCCCATTCCTACCTGGGTAAGGCCCACTCGGCCATCTCCACAGTCCTTCCTCCTCTCCCGAAATCAGGACCCCTCCATTGACTTCCCACCCTCTCCTTTCCTCTCCTCTCCTTTCCTTTCCTCTTCGTTTCTTCCTTTCTTTCTTTTTTTTTTTGAGAGAGTCACTGTCACCCAGGCTGGAGTGCAGCGGTGTGATCACAACTCACCACAGCCCCAAACTCCTGGGCTCGAGTGATCCTCCTGCTTCAGTCTCCCGAGTAGCTGGAACTTCAGGTGTGCACCACCTGTAGTGGTGAGGTGGGGTCTCACTATGTTGCCCAGGCTGATGTCGAATTCCTGGGCTCAAGCAGTTCTCCTGTCTTGGCCTCCCAAAGCACTGAGATTACAGGAGTGAGCCACCCTGCCCAGCCCACTCGCCCTTTTCTAGCCAACCTGTTCTTTGGACCCTCACGTCACCCCTGTCTAGTCCCTTATCCCAAGAGTGCTGTGTTACTCAGCCTGGGACCTCACACACATCTGGGGTCCCACATTCCACAGAGGGGAAGCAGCAGGCTTCCCCCTGCTCTTCCCATCCCCGCAACTCCAACCCCCTGCCTCTCCTCTGACAGGGCGTCTCATCGTGCCTTTGCCCACTTCACCTCTGACTCCTGCCTTGGTTACAGGAGGTGGAGGCCGGAAAGGTCGCACCAAGAGAGAAGCTGCTGCCAACACCAACCGCCCCAGCCCTGGCGGGCACGAGAGGAAACTGGTGACCAAGCTGCAGAATTCAGAGAGGAAGAAGCGAGGGGCACGACGCTGAGACAGAGCTGGAGGTAAGGAGTCGGGGGGCCCAGAGAGCTCAAGGTGGTGCCTCTGCCATGAAGGACAGCCGGAAGGTGCGCGGTTGGGTGGGGAGGAGGGATCAGACAACTGTTATCTCAATGCAGAATAAAATGAGACACACGTTTGGCTGTTTTCTAGCGGCCAGAGCAAAGGGGAACACAGAACCTTTCCAATTGGAGGGAAATTTGACTTACAGAGACAGAAACTGAGGCTGGAGAGGGTGGGTCCTTCCCTGTAGTCACGAATCAAGTAAGTGGGAGAGGCAGAATTAGAACCCAGATCTCTGTCCCTTTCATCACCTGCTTTTCCTCGCCCCCTAGATGAGGCCGGACCATGGACACTACACCCAGCAATGGAGACAGGACTGCGGAGGAAGGAAGAACCAAGACAGGATCCAGGCCAGCTTGCCACACCCCCCACCCCTGGGATTTATCCCCGCTGACTGAGTCTCTGAGGGGCTACCAGGAAAGCACCTCCAACCCCAGCAAAAGTGCAAGATGGGGAGTGAGAGGAAGGGAATGGAGGGGCAGAGCCAGGAAGATACCCCCAGAAAAGAAAGCTACAGAAGAAACTGGGGCTCCTCTAGGGCGGCAGCACCAATAAATAGACGCGCACGGCAGCCACAGCTTGGGTGTGTTTTCATCCTTGCTCTTTCTGTGTTTTTGTTCGGGCACGTGTGTGCCTGCTTGTGCCTGCACATGCATGAGCCCGGGAGAGCATCTTTGGTGTGTATTAGTGTTTGGTATATGTATCTGGGGCAGGGAGTATTCCTGCTCTTACAGGGGTCTACGCTGTGAATGTGGCTTTTGGTTCGTTTGTTTTTGCTTGCATGTATTTTAGTGCATACATTTTTCTGTGGGCTCCTACGTAGTGGAAAACAATTTCTTCTGCTTTTTTGCGATACTGCCCATGAAACACGGCCCTCCCCAGCGCCTGTTTTTGTTGATTATGTCCTGTTCATAGAAGGGAATGCTACTTATGGATGCCATCTAAAAGATGGAGAAAACTGAGATTTAAAATATTAAAGGCCAGGGCCAGGCGCAGTGGCTCATGCCTGTGTAATCCCAACACTTTGGGAGGCTGAGGCAGGCGGATCACAAGGTCAGGAGTTTGAGACTAGCCTGACCAACATGGTGACACCCCGTCTCTACTAAAAAATACCAAAAATTAGCCAAGCGTGGTGGTACACGCCTGTAATCTCAGCTACTCAGGAGGCTGAGGTAGTAGAATCACTTGAACCCGGGAGGTGGAAGTTGCAGTGAGCCGAGATCGTGCCATTGCACCCCAGCCTGGGTGACAGAAGGAGACTCTGTCTCAAAAAAAAAAACAAAAACAAAAACAAAACCTAAAGTCCAGGAGCAGTGGCTCATGCCTGTAATCACAGCACGTTAGGAGCTGAGGTGGGAGGATCACCTGAGCCTAGGAGTTCGAGACCAGCCTAAGCATCATAGTAAGACCTCATATCTACACATTTTTTTGTTTTTTGGGTTTTTTTTTTGATACAGAGTCTCACTCTGTCGCTCAGGCTGGAGTGCAGTGGCGTGATCTCGGCTCACTGCAACCTCTGCCTCCTGGGTTCAAGCCACTCTTCTGCCTCAGCCTCCTGAGTAGCTGGGACTACAGGCACCTGCCATCACGCCTGGCTAATTTTTGTATTTTTAGTAGAAACGGGGTTTCACCATGTTGGCCAGGATAGTCTCAATCTCCCAACCTCGTGATCTACCCGCCTCGGCCTCCCAAGGTGCTGGGATTACGGGTGTGAGCCACCACGCCCCAGCCAATTTTTGTATTTTTAGTAGAGATGGGGTTTCACCATGTTGGCCAGGCTGGTCTCGAACTCCTGACCTCCAATGATCTGCCCACCTCAGCCTCCCAGCCTTTGGGAGGCCAAGGAAGGAGGATTGCTTGAGGCCAGGAGTTCGAGACCAGTCTGGGAAACATACCAAGACTCTGTCTCTATAAACATTTAAAAATTAGCAAAGCATGGTGGCTCATGCCTGTAGTCCTAGCTGCTCAGAGGCTGAAGGTAGAGGATCCCTTGAACCCAGGAGTTGGAGGCGGCAGTGAGCCATGATGGTGCCACTGCACTCCAGTCTGAGCAACAGAGTGAAACCATGTATTGAAAAAGAGCGAGCGAGCGAGGAAGGAAGGAAGGGAGGGAGGGAGGGAGGGAAGGAATGGGCACAGTGGCTCACACCTGTAATCCCAGCACTTTGGGAGGCCGAGGCAGGCAGATCACCTGAGGTCGGTAGCTTGAGATCAGCCTGACCAACATGGAGAAACCCTGTCTCTACTAAAAATACAAAAGTAGCTGAACGTGGTGGCGCATGCCTGTAATCCCAGCTACTTGAGAGGCTGAGGCAGGAGAATCGCTTGAACCTGGGAGGCAGAAGTTGCAGTGAGCCGAGATCACGCATTGCACTCCAGCCTGGGCAACAAGAAAAAAAACCCCAAAAAAAAAAAAAAAAAAAAAAGAAAGAGAGAGAGAGAGAAGCAGGGAAAGAAAGAGGAAGGAAGGGAGGGAGGGAAGGAAATATTGAGGGATTTGCCCTTGCTCACTCAGGGCTCATATTCATTGATCTTATTGTCTTCGGATGTGAGGTGGGTCCCCAGGCCAAGGGGGCTGTGGGACAGGGTTCTGGGAAGTGAGATGGGGGAGGGAGATTCTTATCCAGTGCTATGTCTCAGGACCAGAGTTGCAGAAAAATATGGGGCAAACAAGAAGTGTGGTTGGAGCTGAGATGATTTATTGATTGAGATACAGGTTTGGGTTGCTGTTACGAAGAATCAAAACAGGATAGAAAGTTACTCCTCTCTTACTTAGCCCCAAGTCCTCCTGAAATGGAAGCTCCATTGTGTTGAGGATTCCAGCTGTTTTTACTCATTGTTCTGCCACATCCAAAACATGGCTTCCACTTTGAGGCCCAAAATAGCTACTCCAGGACCTGCCATCACATTTGCATATCAGCCTGTGGAAACAGAGTGTGGAAGAGACAGAGGAGGCCACACCTCTTCAATTTTAGGGCATAACTTAAGAGTAGAACACATCACATCTGCTGGGAATGTGGTTACACGGCCACACCCAACTACAAGAGAGGTTGGGAAATGTAGCATTTAGCTACTTAGCCACGTGGTAGCCAAAACTTGGGCAACGGCAGGGTTTTATGATGAAAGGAAACCAGAGAGAGTGAATGCAGGAAGAAGCTAGCAAGAAACATTGCCCACATGCAGACTCAACAGATGTTGGGGGAGAGAAAACTCTGAGACTGGGCCCCGGGCAGAACCTGTTTCCTTTTCGCCTGTCCCTTTCACGTAAGTCCCACACTGCAGAACTTGGAGTCAGTGGTTCTTGGGGACCCAAGGACATTCACAGAGGACCAAGGTACCTGATAGAGCAGGAACAGATGCACGTCAGACTACGACCAGCTTGAACCCTTGGGGACCTGTGTCCATCTGCTTCCCTTGAGTCCAGCCTAATCACAGCCATAGAATGAATCCATGACCGGAAAGGACATTTAAAGACCTCTGGCCCAACTCTCCCCACTCAACAGTGGGATTGCCTCTGCTTGTTTGAATACCACTTATGGAGGGGAAACTTGCTGTGTTTGAAGGTTGCCGAATGTTTTTGTTTTGTTTTTTGTTTTGTTTTTGGAGACAGAGTCTCGCTCTGTCGCCCAGGCTGGAGTGCAGTGGTGTAATCTCGACTCACTGCAACCTCCGCCTCCCGGGTTCAAGCGGTTTTCATGCCTTAGCCTTCCTGGTAGCTGGGACTACAGGTGTGTGTCACCATGCCCAGCTAATTTTTGTATTTTTAGTAGAGACAGAGTTTCACCATGTTGGCGAGGCTGGTCTTGAACTCCTGACCTCATATGATCTGCCTGCCTTGGCCTCCCAAAGTGTTGGGATTACAGGCTTGAGCCACACCACCCGGCAAAGGTTGCCTAATTCTATCTCAGGGCAAATCGTTCATGTGGGCTGAAATCTGTCTCTCGTACCTGCCCTTAAATAAGCTTATGTTTTTCTGGTCCTTTCTGTCTGAGATGACTTTAATTCCTCCCCCCACCCCACCTCATGAGGCTCAGCTTAGGTGTTTCCGTCTCTTCAAAGTCCTCCCTGATGGCTGGGTGCAGAAGCTCATACCTGCAATCCCAGAACTTTGGGAGGCCGGGTGGGAGGATTGCTTGGGCCCAGGAGTTCTAGGCCAGCCTAGCAACATAGCAAGACCCTCTCTCTACAAAAAATTAAAAATTAGGCAGGGCGCGGTGGCTCAAGCCTGTAATCCCAGCACTTTGGGAGGCCGAGACGGGCGGATCGTGAGGTCAGGAGATCGAGACCATCCTGGCTAACCCGGTGAAACCCCGTCTCTACTAAAAAATACGAAAAACTAGCCGGGCGAGGTGGCGGGCGCCTGTAGTCCCAGCTACTCGGGAGGCTGAGGCAGGAGAATGGCGTGAACCCGGGAGGCGGAGCTTGCAGTGAGCTGAGATCTGGCCACTGCACTCCAGCCTGGGCGACAGAGCAAGACTCCGTTTCAAAAAAAAGAAAAATTAGCCAGGTGTGGTGGCTTTTGCTTGTGGGTCTACCTACTCAGGAGGCTGAGGTGAGAGGATTTCTTAAACCTGGGAGGTGGAAGCTGCAGTGAGCCATGATCACACTCCAGCCTGGGCGTTAGAGTGAAACCCTGTCTCAAAAAAACCCACAAAAACCAAAAACCAAAGTTTTCCTTGACTTGCGATCCTCCACCCATCTCCTGACCTCCACCCCGGGCCGACCCCTCCTCTGTGATCACACAGAAGCCTGGGCCCAGAATCTTACAGTCTATCTTGGAAATCCTTCAGATGTTGCCTCCAACTCCTCTTTCCATACCAATTATGTATTAACTCAGTCAATGCTTATTGGATGCCTACTGAGTTACCAGGACCCTGCTGGAGGCCTGTGCTGCTGAGAGGGACAAATAGAATCCTGATATGACTGGAACCAGGTCTAGGGCCACCATCAGCTCTACCCAGGGAGCAAATAGCAGGAACAACACCAGGCAGTCGGCCCTCAGCCCAGCACAGACCTGGCGTGTTGGCTTCAGAAAATCCTAGAAACATCTCTCCTATTCTGTGACAAGTGTTTTATAGGCTTTGCTCCATTTAATCCTTACAATAACCCAATAGGACATACTATTAATGATCCCCTTTGTTTTCAGACCAGAATACTGAGGTTCAGAGAGGTTAAGTAATTTGCCCAAAGTCACACAGCCACAACCTGTAGGACTTGGGATTATGAACTCAGGTCTGTCTGAATTTTAAAGCCTGGATTTTTTTCCTATTTGCTACATGCCTGGGAAGAACCATGTATGGACAATGAGGAATCCCAAACTCTCGTTAATTTCTGGTAAATTACTCCTCTGGGCCTGGATTTCCTCACTGGTCAAATGGTGAGACTGCCCTCTCTTGTGTCAAAAGAGAAAATGGAGGCTGGGGAGCATTGTGTCCCTAGCTGGAATGGCGACTCCCTGTCCTGGGTCCTTTGACACCAGCCAGGAGGCCTCACACAGTGCCCCTCCCTCCTGGCCTCTGACTGGCCTTTCCTGGCCTCGCCCTTGCCTGGCACAGCCTCTGCCTGAGAGGCCTTTAAGTGGCTGTTCTGGGAATTAAGGCAATTTTTGGAATTGCAGAATTTTTGGATCCGAAGTGATCCTACCCAGAATCTTCCTCTTCTGTCTCCATCCCCTTTCCTAAACCCTTTCTTTTTCTTCTGGTTGCATGCAATATCTGTTTCCCCATTTTGGGGGGATCCCCTTGAGAACTAGCGCCATCACTGACCTCTCTTCCACCTCAGGGGCTTACAGAATCGGCCCTGTCAGGCTTCTATAACTCAAAGGACTCTCGACTCCCTGCAGAGAACTGAGGAACTCACTGTGGGATTGTCTGTCTGTTCTGCAAACAACCTGATTCTCTTCCACCTTCCCCTTTCTCAAAGGCCAGCTCACAGATACAGGAGTACATTTTTAAATTTCAGCATCACCCTGAGTTTTCTCTTTTTTGAGACAGGGTGTCACTCTGTCACCCAGGCTGGGGTGCAGTGGTGCAATCACTGCAGCCTCAACCTCCTGGGCTAATTTTTTAATTTTTTGTTGAGATGAGGTCTCACTGCTATGATGCCAAGGCTGGTTTCAAACTCCTGTCCTCAAGTGATCCTCCTGCCTCGGCCTCCCAAAGTGCTGGGATTACAGGCATGAGCCACTGTGCCCAGCCCCAGAATTGATTTTGTAACTAGAATCCCCTAAAGTTAACGCTAATGACAGTAATAGTCCCAGCTACCATTATTGATGATCTACCTTAGGGTTTTCCCAACTTAATTTTTCCCATAGCACTTTTGTGATTGATTTCTGCTGTCTGTACATTCAAACTATACTTTATTTATTATGCTATATTTACTTAGCATTTAAAAACTACCTCCTGCCAGTCACCTGTAATCCCAACACTTTGGGAGGCCAAGGCAGGCAGATCACCTGAGGTCAGGAGTTCGAAACCAGCCTGGCCAACATGGTGAAACCCCATCTGTACTAAAAATACAAAAATCAGCCAGGCGCGGTGGTGGGTACCTGTAATCCCAGCTACTTGGGAGGCAGAGGTTGTAGTGAGCCGAGATTGCTCCCTTGCACTGCAGCCTGGGCAGCAGAGCAAGACTCTGTTTCAAAAAAACAAAACAAAACTACCTCCTTATCTTTTTCACTCAAATATACTTAAAAAGGAAGCTACAGCATATAACCACTACCAATGGAAACCCACGGTCATATGTCATAATTAGAAATTAATTATAGGCCAGACACGGCGGTTCACGCCTGTAATTCCAGCACTTTGGGAGACTGAGGAGGGTGGATTACCTGAGGTCAGGAGTTTGAGACCAGCCTGACCAATATGGTGAAACACCATCACTATCAAAAACACAAAAAAATGTAGCTGGACATGGTGGCAGGCACCTGTAATCCCAGCTACTCGGGAGGCTGAGACAGGAGAATCGCTTGAACCCAGGAGGCAGAGGTTTCAGTGAGCTGAGATCGCACTACTGCATGCCAGCCTGGGCAACACAGCGAGACTCTATCTCAAAAAATAAATAAATAAAATAAAATAAAGAAATTAACTGTAAATATGGTGAAACTCCGTCTCTACTAAAAATACAAAAATTAGCCAGGTATGGTGGCTCGTGCCTGTAATCCCAGCTACTAGGGAGGCTGATGCACGAGAATTGCTTGAACCCAGAAGGCAAATGTCACACTGAGCCGAGATCACGCCACTGCACTCCAGCCTGGGAGTGAGACTCTGTCAAAAAAAAAAAAAAAAAAAATTCCAGCCACAGCAATTATTATCACACTGGATATTTACCGAAGCCTGCAGGAGGGAAAAACACCTGGGTCATGGGTTCACTGCTGGTTGGAGGCTGAGCCAAGAGTGAACCAAGTGTGCTGATACCCATGCCTCTGATTTCTAGAGAGTTCTGTGGCCTTCAAGGAGTCCCAGGGGAGCAAGATTAGAGCACCCAGTCCTTAAGTACCCTGCTATCAGCGGCCTTGACAGAGGAGATCTCTCCTTGGCAGCTGGAATCAGCACCCAGGGCTTTGTCAACTATTATAGAAACATTTTCTTCTTTTTGTAAAACAAAAGTTTTCTTTTTTTTTTTTTTTTTGAGACGGAGTCTCACTTTTTTGCCCAGGCTGGAGTGCAGTGGCCGGATCTCAGCTCACTGCAAGCTCCGCCTCCTGGGTTCACGCCATTCTCCTGCCTCAGCCTCCCGAGTAGCTGGGACTACAGGCGCCCGCCACCTTGCCCGGCTAGTTTTTTGTATTTCTTAGTAGAGACGGGGTTTCACCGTGTTAGCCAGGATGGTCTCGATCTCCTGACCTCGTGATCCACCCGTCTCGGCCTCCCAAAGTGCTGGGATTACAGGCTTGAGCCACCGCGCCCGGCCAAAAGTTTTCTTTTCTTTTCTTTTCTGATTACAAAAGAAGTTATTGCTGTGGAATCGCAAGATAATCCCCATCCTCTGGTCTGTCTGTCCTTTGTCCCCATGACTGAACTCCAACTTTTGCAAGACACTTACTTTTATTTTATGTTTTATTCTAGAGACAGGCTCTTGCTCTGCCGCCCAGGCTGGAGTGCAGTGGTGCAATCTCGGCTCACTGAAGCTTTGACCTCCCAGGTCTCAAGTGTTCCTCCCACCTCAGCCTCCTGAGTAGCTGGGACTACAGGCACATGCCACCACACCCTGCTAATTTTTGTATGTGTATATATATATTTGTGTGTGTGTGTGTGTGTGTGTGTGTGTGTGTGTGTAGAGATGGGTAGGGGGTGGGTCTTACTATGTTGCCCAGGCTGGTCTCGAACTCCTGGGCTCAAGCGATCCTCCTGCCCTGGCCTCCCAAAGTGCTGGGATTACAGGCATGAGCCACCATGATAGGCCTGAAAAAACATTTAAATTATAAAATTAATGTTTCTCTGTCAGCACTTCATGGAATCAGTACTTCATGGAATTCTCATATCAGCTCTGTGCAACCATATCCTGTTCTCTTTTCTGGAAACTAGTTCGGAAAGTTTCATTTCTTTTTTTTAAGGTGGAGTCTTGCTCCGTTGCCCAGGCTGGAATGCAGCAGCATGATCTCAGCTCACTGCAATCTCTGTCTCCCAGGTTCAAGCGATTCTCCTGCCTCAGCCTCCCAAGTATCTGGGATTACAGGTGTGAGACACCATACCCAGCTAATTTTTGTATTTTTAGTAGAGACGGGGTTTCACCATATTGGCCAGGCTGGTCTTGAACCCCTGACCTCAGGTGATCCGCCTGCCTCAGCCTCCCAAAGTAGTGGAATTACAGGCGTGAGCCACCGCACCTGACTGGAAAGTTTCATTTCTTTAACTGTTCGGGGAAATATCATTTATTCCCTCAACAAATACTTTCTGAGTACTTATCATACGCCAGGGAATAGTCTAAAACTGCAGACACCACGGTAACTACACACACTGTCCTTTCCTTGTGGAACTTACCTTCCAGTGGGGACAGACAAACAATTACAAGTGAACAAATAAATAAGAATTTCAGAAACGCTTCACTGAGGAGGCACTTCAGCAAAGGTCAGAAGGAAGTTTCAGTCATGCTGAAATTCCTGTTTGTTTCCTTAAGGGCAGGTTATTACCATCTGGCATGCTATGTATTTTACTTATTTATTTATTGGCTGATTTTTTTCTACCATTGTCTCCTCAGTGCCTGAACATAGTAGGTGCTTAATAAATATTGATGGACTAATAATGCTTTGAAGGAAATAAGCAGGGCCAGGCGTGGTGGCTCACGCTTGTAGTCCCAGCACTTTGGGAGGCTGAGGTGGGAGGATTGCTTGAGGCCAGGAGTTTGAGACCAGCCTGGGCAATATGGTGAAACCTCGCCTCTACAAAAAAAAAAAATTATCCACATATGGTGTCATGCACCTGTAGTCTCAGCTACTCAGGAGGCTAAGGTGGGAGGATCACTTGAGCCCAGGAGGTTGAGGCTGCAGTGAGCTATGACTGCACCACTGCACTCCAGCCTGGGTGACAAAGCGAGACCCTATCTATAAAAGAAAAACACCAAAAACCAAAGAAGAGGGCAAGAGAGAGGGAAACAAAGCCAGACAGCAGTTAAAGTCACAAGGACAGATCTTAATCTGTAATATGCTGTTGTAATAGGAAACAGAGTCCAGCGTGAACTGAATTCAACTTCTATTTGTACAGAGAATGAGGGAACAGGAGTGGGGGTGAGGAGCAGGGGCTCAGTAAAGTTAAGGCAGTGAAAAATTACAAAACACATGAAGAGGGGAGGCGTTGGCCCAGATGAAACCCATCTGGGCTTGCTAACTGGTGCTTATCAGCAGCGACGTTGGGCTTGTACTCTCCCACAGGGGCTGGGAGACGGGCCCTATCCTCAGATGTTGGCTGGAACAAACAGTGAGTTCTTTTGGCAACCTTGAGTTTTCTCATGCAGGTAACTTTTAGGGGATCATTCCAGGATGAGACCTTGAGCTATTAGAAACTATGTCAGTGTTTGGCTGGGTACAGTGGCTCACGGCTGTAATCCCAGCACTTAGGGAGGCCAAGGTGGGCAGATCACTTGAGCCCAGGAGTTCGAGACCAGGCTGGGCAACATGGTGAAACCCCATCTCTACAAAAACATGCAAAAATTAGCCAGTCTCACTGTAGCAGGATGAGCCACAAACAAAACTCCTCAGATGCCAGATTAAAGAAGGAAGAGGTTTATTCGGCTGGGAGCATCAGCAGACTTGTGTCTTAAGAGCCGAGCTCCCTGAAAAAGCAATCTGTGGCCTTTTGAAAGTCTTACAACTCTAAGGGGTCCACGTGAAAGGGTCGTGATAAATCGAGCAAGTGTGGGGAATGTGACTGGGGGCTACATGCATCAGCTAACAGAACAGAAAATTTTGCAATGCTTTTTCATACAATGTCTGGAATTTGTAGATAACACAAGTAGTTCAGGTCAGGGGTTGATGTTATTATTATTACTTTTTAAATAAGGGCAGGATAAGGAAGGAGACCACTACTACTCCTGCTGTCCTCCTTCCCCCATCTTGCCTAGTTTACAAGACAGGAGGAAAGAAAAAAAGCAAAAAGTTAAAAAAACAAAAGTAAGATAAATAGCCAGACAACCTTGGCACCACCACCCAGCCCTAGGAGTTAAAAAAGTAATAATAATAACACCAACCCCTGACCTAAACTACTTGTGTTATCTGTAAATTCCAGACATTGTATGAAAAAGCATTGCAAAACATTCTGTTCTCTTAGCTGATGCGTTTAGCCCCCAGTCACATTCTCCACGCTTGCTCGATTTATCACCTTTTCACATGGACCTCTTAGAGCTGGAAGCCTTTCAAAAGGCCAATAATTTCTTTTTCAGGGAGCTCGGCTCTTAAGACACAAGTCTGCTGACGCTCCCAGCTGAATAAACCTCTTCCTTCTTTAATCCAGCATCTGAGGAGTTTTGTCTGCGGCTGGTCCTGCTACATCATAACCTGGTCTCAAAATAAAAATACAGAAAAAACTATGTTGGTGTCTGGCTAGCTTGGCCAAAGAGGGAATCTTTGTCAGATGACCACGAAAGACCTCTTGGAGGATCAGCCATTGGTGAGGATGCAAGAGAACCCCAAAATCAGGGCTCCGCTCAGGAGGGTTCTGGGCTTCATGGAGGAAAGAATTCAAGAGTGAGCAGACAGTGAAAGCAAGCAAGTTTATTTGTGCAACAGTGTACAACAAGATGGCTGCTCCACAGACAGAGCAAGCCTGTCCCACAGGCAGAGGGCACTCCCTGATTGCTTGCTGGCTCTACTGACACCTCCTTCTAATCACATGCTAATTAAGGGGCGGGCTATTCACAAACTTTCTGGAAAGGGGGCAGGGTGTTCCTGGAACCAGATAAGGTACCTTTTGGGTTTATTGCCATGGGACTTGTAAATTGTCATGCTGCTGGTGGAAGTGTCTTATGCAAATGTATTATAATTCCTAGTCCTAGCTGGTTTGAGCCGGCTTCTCTGCAACATCCTGTTTTTTTTTGTTTTGTTTTGTTTTTATTTTTATTTTTATTTTTTTTGAGACGGAGTCTCGCTCTGTTCCCCAGGCTGGAGTGCAGTGGCACGATCTCAGCTCACTGCAAGCTCCACCTCCTGGGATCATGCCATTCTCCTGCCTCAGCCTCCTGAGTAGCTGGGACTACAGGTGCCCGCCACCGCGCCTGGCTAATATTTTTTGTATTTTTAGTAGAGACGGGGTTTCACTGTGGTCTCGATCTCCTGACCTTGTGATCCGCCCGCCTCAGCCTCCCAAAGTGCTGGGATTACAGGCGTGAGCCACCGCGCCCGGGTTTTTTTTTTTTTTTTTTTTTTTTTTGAGATGGAGTCTCTGTTACTTATGCTGGAGTGTAGTGGCACGATCTTGGCTCACTGCAACCTCTGCTTCCTGGGTTCAAGCAAGTCTCCTGCCTCAGCTTCCCGAGTAGCTGGGATTACAGGCATGCACCACCACGCCCAGCTAATTTTTGTATTTCTAGTAGAGACGGGGTTTCGCCGTGTTGGCCAGGCTGGTCTCAAACTCTGGACCTCAGGTGATCCACCTGCCTCGGCCTTCCAAAGTGCTGGGATTACAGGCATGAGCCACCGTGCCCAGCCTCATACCTTCTATTAAGTAAGTCCCAGGCCAGGCATGGTGGGTCACGCCTGTAATCCCAGCACTTTGGGAGACTGAGACTGGCAGATCACTTGAAGTCAGGAGTGACCTACTTGCAAACAATATTTGCAAGTCATGCCAACTTAAGTCAAAGGGCATGGTCGACTTAACAACTCCTCTATAAACTTCCCTGGATCCTCCAAAACCCGGCCAAATTTCTCCTGGCAAAAAGCTAAATCAGACATTAAAAAAAGGCACGTGTGCTCTGATTGTCCTTCCAGCTCTGTCAGCTACCTCCCTCAATGAACATAGGTTCGACTTCAGGGGCTGATATGGGGTCCACTCCTGGTGGTACTGGTTAAACTTACTTCCTCCAGAAGCAGGGGTTATAGGCTGGGGCTCGTTGGATAAGGAGGGGTGTCTGATGACCTGGTGTAGAATCCTGCACCAGAAGACTGGAAGAACCCTCTTGAGAATCAGGGAACTGAGGAGGCAGGGAGTCGAGGCAGAGGGGCAGGCATGGGTGTCCTAGGGGAAGCAGATAGGAAGGGTTCATGAAGGAATCTGCTCCAATAGCCTAAAAGGCACTCTGGTGGCAAGTCATTCATTCTTGTCCCCCTGTCTAACAAGGATCTCTACTACTAGGCTGGGCGCAGTGGCTCACACCTGTAATCCCAGCACTTTGGGAGGCCGAGGTGGGAGGATCACTTGAGGCCAGGAGTTTGAGACCTGCCTGGGCAACATAGCGAGACCATATCTAATAAAAATAGAAAAACACACCAAGGAGCTCTACTAGACACTGGGAGTTTTCTAAGTCTAGCTAGAGTGCAGTTATTTTTTCATTCAAATTCCCACCTCTCTTTTTCCTCAAGAAAGCTCAGCAGGGCAATCACCACCAATTCCTGCAAAGAGGGAGTGAGTATAGTCAGCAGGGTGCAACCAAAGTGACTTATGAGACACGATTAGTGAAACTAGGCCTCATAAAACTTAAAAAATTAGCACCAGGTGGCCCTAGATAGGGTCCCACCCTGCCAATTCTGGGAAACAACCTCATGGGGTCCCACCCTGCCAATTCCAGGGGTCCCACCCTGCCTCGAAGTTCCCAGAATCAACAACTCCAGGAAAGAACCTCATAAGGTCCTGCTCTAACCAATTAGAACAAGACACCTTGCTCAGGCCATAGCTAGACCCAATTATTTTGCGCCTTAAGCTTTGTTTGAATTTCGCGCCATAAGCTGTGTTTGAACTTGTGTTTGCCTATATAAACAGCCTGTAACAAGCAGTCAGGGTCCCAGGGCCAACTTAGAGCTTGGGACCCTAGCGCGCTAGTAATAAATAACTCTCTGCTGTGACTCCCGTGTCGGGTGTTCCTTCGCGGCGACCCCTGCCCAGGAGGGAATCGACAGCTCGGTTCCTACATTAGCAAATGGAATGCAACCAAAGAGGTGTTTTAATAAGCAAAGTACAGATAGAGCAGTGAAAATAGGAAGGAGAGGTGAAAACAGGGGACAGGACTCATAGTCTGAGTTCCACAAAAAGCAAAGATAGTGTTATGGTGTTGGGCAAAAGAGGGATGACAAAGATGACCAAAAAAGATGCTAACAGAGCACAGAGAGATGCCAAAGAATTCAGAGCATTCAGGTTTCAGTCACCGAGGGCCTGGAAACCACCCCACTGCCAGCAGTAAGGTGGGGGGAAGGGTGCAGCCAACAGTCACAGTAGGACTCCAGCCCACAATATCCCCCTACAGTGGGACTCCAGCCCACAATCCTAGCAGGAAACACATGACTCTGGTGTCCAAGAGTCACCCCAGTGTGGGACCTCTCAAAATAACAAAAGCTTCAAAACAGGGCCGGGCGCAGTGGGTCACGCCTGTAGTCCCAGCAGTTTGGGTGGATCACCTGAGGTCAGGAGTTCGAGACCAGCCTGGCCAACATGGTGAAACTCTGTCTCTATAAAAAAATACAAAAATTAGCCAGGTGTAGTGGCGGGCACCTGTAATCCCAACTACTCGGGAGGCTGAGGCAAGAGAATCGCTTGAATTGGGAGGTGAAGGTTGCAGTGAGCCGAGATCCCACCATTGCACTCTAGCCTGGGCAACAAGAGGAAAACTCTATCTCGAAAAAAAAAAAAAAAAAAAAAAAACAATTCAATATATCCTGCCTAACATAAAATAGAAACAATTGCCCACATAGCCAAAGCAGACTACAAAGGCACAAAATACGTATAAGCATGCATTTCTGCACTAAGAACAGGAAAAGTGCAATCGCCAATCGCTCGGTTATTAGAAACTAAAGAGAAAAACATCTGAGGGAAGGGGTGACGGAGCTAGCGCAGAGGCTCAGGCCTGTAATCTCAGTACTGTGGGAGGCAGAGATGGGAGGATCACTTAAGCCCAGGAGTTCAAGGCCAGCCTGGGCAACACAGTGAGACCCCCATCTCTAAAAAACTAAAAAATAGATGGGCATCGTGGCACGAACCTGTAATCCCAGCTACTCAGGAGGCTGAGGTAGGAGGATCGCTTGAGCCTGGGACATCGAGGCTGCAGTGAGCCAAGATCACACTGCTGCACTCCAGCCTGGGCCACAGAGCAAGACCCTGTCTCTAAAAAAAAAAAGAGAGAGAGAGAGAGAATGAGAGAGAGAAAAGGGAGGGAGAACGAGGACGTAGCCAGGGAGGTGTGCTCCCATCCTGGGCATGGGGACAATGAACTGGCCACCAAGCCAGGGGCCCTGTTCTCATGTCCTGGTTCACCAGGTCTCGAGGGGAGGCAAAGAGGACACTCACCTGTCCATGGACGCCAAATGGTGCCAATGGCCTTTAATTTGGGGTCCTGGTAAAGGTTTTCCCAGGGTTCCCATGGCTTGTTAGTCTCCAGGAAAGATAACCACTGTGAAAAGAACCCTTAGGTCCAGCACAGCTCTCCAGTGGTAACAGCCCTAGAGTTACAGCTCCCCAGCTCCCATCTGCAATGAGCAAAGACCCCTGTATCCTGTTCGTCCCTTTGTAGTTGCCAGGATGATGCAGGCAAAGCCCTCAGCTCAGGAGGGTTCTTAGCTTCCCTCGAGTGGACAGTGAAAGACAGCAAGTGTGTATGAGCAACATCGTGCATGGCTTGCCCACAGGTGGACGAGGCTCACCGGCCACATCTCCTCATAAGAATGACTCTCTCCTTACCCAGAGCTTATACTCTTTGCACCTCTTGCTACAGTCCCACCTACTTTAGGGTAGCTTGTGTCTATATCTGCCTCCCCTTGTTTTATTTTGTTTTGTTTTGTTTGAGATAGGGTCTCACTCTGTCGCCCAGGCCGGAGTGCAGTGGTACGATCTCACCTCACTGCAGCCTCCACTTCCCCGGTTCAAGCAATTCTCCTGCCGCAGCCTCCCGAGTAGCTGTCACTACAGGCATGCACCACCACATCCAGCTAATTTTTTGTATTTTTAGTAGAAGCAGAGTTTTGCTCTGTTGGCCAGGCTGGTCTTGAACTCTGGCCTCAAGGGATTTGCTCACCTTGGCTTCCCAGAGTGCTGGGATTACATGCATGAGGCACCACACAGGCCTGCTTCCCCTTTAAATGAGAACAGAGTGACGGGGCTGGTCGGTATAACTTTGCTGCTGCTATTTGAGTTAGGTGGGCCTGCTCTATTCTCCTTCAGTACCAAGTGGGACTGTAGTCTTCTGAGGCTCAGAGCAGCAACAATGGTGGTGAAGACATTGATGTCCCGACCAACTAGCTCTGCATAGGAGACACCTGGTGAGCAGGAACAGTTTACCTACAAGCTGCATCACCTGCAGAGGTGGGTGTGAGCCAGGATGGGGGTCAAAGAAGTGCACTGGGGAAGCCTAATGTGGCTGTGACCTCTGACCCCTGCCCCAGCTACCTTTCTGACAGCTAGGTTCTTAAGAATTTCCTGGCATTTACTGAGAAAGCTTGGAATGCATATTCATACCCCTGAATTACCAGAGCAATAGGAGAATTAGGGGAATGGCTATGAGATTTCTGGTGGGGAATGTGTGGAGTCCCAGGTGGTTGGGAGACTTCCTGACTCCCACACCTTCTTCCCTTTTACCTTCTCATTTATGTTTTTTTATTTATTATTTTTGTTTTGTTTTGTTTTGTGTATTTTTTCGAGACGGAGTCGTGCTCTGTCACCCAGGTTGGAGTGCAGTGGCATGATCTTGGCTCACTGCAACCTCCACCTCCCGTGTTCAAGTGATTCTCCTGTCTCAGCGTCCTGAGTCACTGTAGCTGGGACCACAGGTGCGTGCCACCACGCCCAACTCTTCCCTTTTACCCTCTCGTTGTCTCTCTGTTCCTTGCCTGCCTATTTAACTTTTTTTTTTTTTAATTTGAGACAGGGTCTCAAAGAGTTGGCCAGGCTGGTCTCGAACTCCTGACCTCATGATCCACCCTCCTCGGCCTCCCAAAGTGCTGGGATTACAGGCATGAGCCACCACCCCCAGTCCCTTGCGCTGCTTTTGACCTCCATTACACACTGTTGTCATCACAGCAAGACTCCATGCTAGGAACACGAACAGGTCCAGCCATTGGGGTCAAGATGTGGGAGGTGGGGAGAGTAGGCTCCACCGCGCTCTCAGAATGAATATGCGTAGGATCATTTCTTTTCTTTTCTTTTTGGAGACAGAGTTTCAATCTGTGGCCCAGGCTGGAGTGCAGTGGTGCAGTCTCGGCTCACTGCAACCTCTGCCTCCCAGGTTCAAGTGTTCCTGCGTCAGCCTCCAGAGTAGCTGGGATTACCAGCATCTGCTACCACACTCTGCTAATTTTTGTATTTTCAGTAGAGACGGGGTTTCACTATGTTGTCCAGGTTGATCTCGAACTCCTGACCTCAAGTGATCTGCCTGCTGTGGCCTCCCAAAGTGCTGGGATTACAGGTATAAACCACTGGGCCCAGCCCTGCCCTCTCTTCATTCTCTTGTTCATCCATTACAGGCAGTATGGACTAGTGGTTAAGCATGTGGACACTTAAGCCAGGCTGCTTTGGTTCAAATTTCAGTTCTGGGCTGCGCGCAGTGGCTCACAACTGTAATCCCAGCACTTTGGGTGGCCAAGGCAGGCAGATCACCTGAAGTCAGGAGTTCAAGACTAGCCTGGCCAACATGGTGAAACCCCATCTCTACTTAAAAAAAAAAAAATGCAAAAATTAGCTGGGCATAGTTACAGGTGCCTGTAATCCCAGCTACTCAAGAGGCTGAGGCAGGGAGAATTGCTTGAACCCGGGAGGTGGAGGTTTCAATAAGCCGAGACCACACCACTGAACCCCAGTCTGGGCGACAGAGCGAGACTGTGTCTCAAAAACAACAACAAAAAAAGTTGGCTGGGCATGGTGGCTCATGCCTGTAATCCCAGCACTTTGGGAAAGCCAAGGAGCGCGGATCACGAGGTCAGGAGTTCGAGACCAGCCTGGCCAACATGGTGAAACCTCGTCTCTACTAAAAATACAAAAATTACCAGGGCATGGTGGCACATGCCTGTAATCCCAGCTACTCGGGAGGCTGAGGTGGGAGAATTGCTTGAACCCGGGAGCCAGAAGTTGCAGTGAGCCGAGATCGTGCCACTGTACTCCAGCCTGGGTGACAGAACAAGACCGTCTCAGAAAAAAAGTAAAAAATAAAAAAAAAAAAAAATTTTAAAATTCAATTCTGGGCCAGGTGCAGTGGCTCACGCTGGTAATCCCAGCACTTTGGGAGGCCAAGGAGGGTGGATCACTTGATCCCAGGGGTTCAAGACCAGCCTGGGTAAGAGTGAGACCCCATCTCTATAAAAAAAAAAAAAATGTCAGTTCTATCACTGTTATTTAATCTCAGTTTCTTCATCTGCAAAATGGATTATCTGAGTAGCCTCCTGTTATCCATGGGGCACATGTTCTAAGACTCCCCCCCTCCCCCAGTGGATGCCTGAAACCAAACCCTATATATACTGTTTTCTCCTATACATATATACCCATGGGAATTTTTTCTTTTTTCTTTTTTTCTTTTTTTTTTAAGACGGAGCCTTGCTCTGTCACCCAGGCTGGAGTGCAGTGGTGAGATCTCGGCTCACTGCAGCCTCCACCTCCTGGATTCAAGCGATTCTCCTGTCTCAGCCTCCCGAGTAGTTGTGATTACAGGTGTCTGCCACCATGCCAGGCTAGTTTTTGTATTTTTAGTAGAGACGAGCTTTCGCCATATTGGCCAGGCTGGTCTCGAGCTCTTGACCTCAAGTGATCCACCCACCTCGGCCTCCCAAAGTGCTGGGATTACAGGTGAGAGCCACTGCACCCGATCCCTATGGGAAAATTTAATGTATAAATTATGTACAGTTAAGAGATTAACAATAATAAGTAATAATAAAATAGAACAATTATAACAATACACTGTAATAAAAGTTATGTAAATGTAGTTTCTCTTTCTCCCTCTGTCTCTCAAAATATCTTATTGTAATATATTCACCTATCTTTAACTTAGCCTTGACTTAAAACTCACGGACTCACCTATTTTGGGACCACAGTTGACCCAGCATAACTCAAGCAAGAGAATGAAACCTCAGATAAGGGGGCTACTGTACATGAGTTTTGCATGTAAAGCTGCTAGAAGAGTGTCTGGCATACAGGGGAGGCTCAGTAAATGCTGGCCGCCACACCAGGCAGCATCGTACAGTAGTTAAGAAAGCTGGCCACACGTGGTGGCTCACGCCGGTAATCCCAGCACTTTGGGAGGCCGAGGCAGGTGGACCACGAGGTCAGGAGTTTGAGACCAGCCTGACAAACATGGTGAAACCCTGTCTCTACTAAAAATACAAAAATTAACTGGGTGTGGGGGCGTGCGCCTGTAATCCCAGTTACTCAGGAGGCTGAGGCAGGAGAATCGCTTGAACCCAGGAGGCAGAGGTTGTAGTGAGCCGAGATTGTGCCACTGCACTCCAGCCTGGGTGACAGAGTGAGACTCAGTCTAAAAAAAAGAAAAAAAAGAAAGAAAGAAAGCTAGACTGCCTAGAGTTGAAGTCTAGCTCTGTGACCATAGGCAGGTCACTTAACCTCTCTGGGCCTGTTTCATCTTTTGTATAAAATGAACATAACCAGCCCCAGCCCTGGTTCCAGCCCCAGCATCAGCCTCAGGAAACAATAAAATAATGAAATAAAACATAAAATAATACAATACAATAATATTAATAAAATATTTAAAAAACGTGAACAAATGGCCGGGCGCGGTGGCTCAAGCCTGTAATCCCAGCACTTTGGGAGGCCGAGACGGGCGGATCATGAGGTCAGGAGATCGAGACCATCCTGGCTAACACGGTGAAACCCCGTCTCTACTAAAAAATACAAAAAATCTAGCCAGGCGAGGTGGCGGGCGCCTGTAGTCCCAGCTACTCGGGAGGCTGAGGCAGGAGAATAGCGTAAACCCGGGAGGCGGAGCTTGCAGTGAGCTGACATCCGGCCACTGCACTCCAGCCTGGGCGACAGAGCAAAACTCCGTCTCAAAAAAAAAAAAAAAAAAAACATGAACAATAATATTACTTGTAGGTAAAACATGCAATAACCTAGATAATAGATAACCTATTGTGAGGATTTTATTTATGTATTATTTATTTACTTATTTGCTATTATTTTTTGAGGCAGAGTCTCACTCTGTCACCCAGGCTGGAGTGCGTTGGCACAATCTCGGCTCACTGCAACCTCTGCCTCCTGGGTTCAAGCGATTGCACTGCCTCAGCCTTCCAAGTAGCTGGGATTACAGGCACCTGCCACCACGCCCAGCTACTTTTTCTGTATTTTTAGTAGAGACGGTGTTTCGCCATGTTGGCCAGGCTGGTCTCAAATTCCTGACCTCAAGTGATCCTCCCACCTCGGCCTCCCAAAGTGCTGGGATTACAGGCATGAGCCACTGTGCCTGTCCTATTGTGAAGATTAAATAAGCCAATAGTTGAGAAGTGCCTGGCACATATAAGCATTTGATTCTATTTTAGTGGTTATTTTATTCCATATAAACACACAGACAGAGCTTTGTATCATCTTCATTCACCTCTGTATCTCCAATGCCTAGAACAATGACTGGGGCATGCTGACTTGGTGCTCAGTAAATATTGACTGAAATATTGACACTTTTTTTTATCTAAATTGCCCTCACTGCTGGCTTCTGACATGATGCTCTTTCCACTGTAATATACTGTTTGACTTTGTCATGGTTTTTTTTTTTTTTTTTTTTTTTTTTTTTTTTTAAAAGATGAAGTCTCGCTCTGTTGCCCACGCTGGAATGCAATGGCATGATCTTGGCTTACTGCAACCTCCACCTCCCGGGTTCAAGTGATTCTCTTGCCTCAGCCTCCCGAGTAGCTGGGACTATAGGCTCATGCCACCACACCTGGCTAATTCTGTGTATTTAGGTTTCTTTTTCTCTGAAGAAACAGGGTTTCACCATGTTGGCCAGGCTGGTCTTAAACTCCTGACCTCAAG
Source organism: Theropithecus gelada (assembly GCF_003255815.1). Classification (NCBI taxonomy): domain Eukaryota; kingdom Metazoa; phylum Chordata; class Mammalia; order Primates; family Cercopithecidae; genus Theropithecus; species Theropithecus gelada. The sequence continues at coordinate 55,680,037 of NC_037688.1, forward strand.
TGATCCACCGGCCTCAGTCTCTCAAATTGCTGGGATTACAGGCATGAGCCACTGTGCCCGGCCATGATTTCTTTATCTAGTCTGATTTTTTTTTTTTTTTTTTTTGAGACAGAGTCTTGCTCAGTCGCCCAGCCTGGAGTGTAGTGGTGCGATCTTGGCTTACTGCAACCTCCATCTCCCAGTTCAAGCTATTCTCATGCCTCAGCCTCCTGAGTAGCTGGAATTACAGTTTCCCACCACACCCAGCTAATTATTTTTGTATTTTTAGTAGAGACAGGGCTTCACTATGTTGGCCAGGCTGGCCTTGAACTCCTGGCCTCGAACTCCTGGCCTCAAGCAATCTGCCTGCCCCGGCCTCCCAAAGTGCTGGGATTACAGGCATGAGCCTATCTAGTCTGATTTTTAACATTAGAAAATTAATTTAGAAGAGTAGATCAAAATGAAGGGGAACATGTGGTGCAAGTGGCAGAAACAGATCGAACTGGCTCAACAAAAACTCAGGACTGACTCATGAAACTGAACATTTCAGAAGTAATTACTTCAGAAATGGTTGGATCTAGGAGCTCAGAGTAAATAATAATCAAGATTCTTACCGCTTAAGCCCAGGAGGTCGAGGCTGCAGTGAGAGCTATGATTCTGCCACTGCACTCCAGCCTGGGTGACAGAGGGACACACTATCTCAAAAAAAAAAAAAAAAAAAATTCTTGCCAGGCACAGTGGCTTACACCTGTAATCCCAGCACTTTGGGAGGGCAAGGTGGGAGGATTGAGCCCGAGAGTTTAACCTGCCTGGGCAGCATAGTAAGACCCACATCTCTACAAAAAATAAAACATTTAGCCTGGCATGGTGGTGCATGCTTGTGGTCCTAGCCACTGGGGACGCTAAGGCGGAAGGATTGTTTGAGCACAGCAGGTTGAGGTTGTGCCACTGCACTCCAGCCTGGGTGACAGAGCAAAACCCTGTCTCAAAAAAGAGAAAAGGAACGTGGAGCCATGGGAATTAGGGAGCGAATCCTGCAGGCAGCCTGTTGGGACCCCAAACCAGAACTGAGGCAGAGGAAGCAAGGTTGGGGGGGGCAGCAGAAACATACATGGTTCATAGATTTTTTTTTTTTTTTTTTTCAGACGGAGTCTCACTCTGTTGCCCAGGCTGGAGTGCAGTGGTGGGATCTCAGCTCAATGCAACCTCCAACTCCTGGGTTCAAGTGATTCTCCTGCCTCAGTCTCTTGAGTAGCTGGGATTACAGGCGTGAGACACCATGCCTGGTTAATTTTTCTATTTTTGGTAGAGTCAGGGTTTTGCCATGTTGGCCAGGCTGGCCTCGAACTCCTGACCTCAAGTGAGCCACCTGCCTCGACCTCCCAAAGTGCTGGGATTGCAGGTGTGAGCCACTGCACCTGGCCTGTAGATTCTTTTGTACAAATCAACCAATACATAAAAATATGAGCAGCGAGTGGACACATGTTTCAGGTGTGTCCTCGAGGAGTAAACGGTACACTCGCCTGGGGGTTCCACGGCAGTTGACAGGACATGACAGTCAGGAGTGACTGAGCCCCCATGGAGGCAGCCAGCTGAGGGTGCTGGGACAGGCATGGGGCCCCGTATTAGCCTGGGAGCCAGGGGCCACTGGAGGACCAGGCGTGTCGGCCCAGGGCCTGCTGCCCCTCTCAGACCCTGGGCAGGGCCTGTCCTGGGGGCTCAGCCTGTCTGTGTCCTCATCCCAGGGAGGCCGATGAGCCGGCCAGAGGTGCCTGCCGCTGTGCAAGGAGAGGGCTTTGAATACAAGTGGCACTTGGGGTAGAGCCCACCCCACCCAGCTGGTCTGGGAGCTGAGTCCCACCCAGTGATCCTTGCATCTGAGGCTGCGCACACGCTGTCCCAGGGCCTGACTGGCTGGGCCCCTGAGATTTCTGCCTCTGGCCTGAACTCTGCTCTGACTTACGACTCCATCCACTTCTCCCTGTGTGGCTTTCCTTTGCCTTTTTTTGCAGGGGGAGGTGGGAGACAGAGTCTCATTCTGTCACTAAGTCTGGAGTGCAGTGGTGTAATCACAGCTCACTGCAGCCTCGAACTCACAGGCTCAAGCAATCCTCTCACTTCAGCCTCCCGAGTAGCTAGGACCACAGGTATGTGCCACCAGCCCAGCTAATTCTTTTTTCCCTCGCATTTATTTATGACAACTGACGTGTCTGGAGAATTTCCTGTGGGTCAGGCCTTGTGCTGCTAATAACAGCTAAAACCTGTGAGTCTTACCACAGGCCAGGCCCTGTTCTAAGTGCTTTACACACAGTAACTCACTGAATCCTTTAAGCAGTTGTATGCATTTGTATTATTTCCCTCACATTCTAGATGATGAAACTGAGGCACAGAGAGGTTGAGTAACCTGTCTGAGATCACAGAGCTCTTCAGTGGCAGAGCCGTTTTAGATGCATAATGGTCACAGCAGGTCCCTTCCAACTGCCATAAGCATGGTACTCAACTGGCAGTTGAGCCGACAAACACAGAGCAGCTTCAGGCCTTGATCAAGGTCACACACTGGGAAGTGCTGCAGTTCTGAGGGAAGGGGTGGAGGTCTATTTGGCTCCCGACTCAGCCGGAGGGTCTTGGATCCATGACCACTTTCTTTTTTTTTTTTTTTTTTTTTTTTGAGACGGAGTCTTGCTCGGTAGCCCGGGCTGGAGTGCAGTGGCCCGATCTCAGCTCACTGCAAGCTCCGCCTCCCGGGTTTACGCCATTCTCCTGCCTCAGCCTCCCAAGTAGCTGGGACTACAGGCGCCCGCCACCTCGCCCGGCTAGTTTTTTGTATTTTTTTTAGTAGAGACGGGGTTTCACGGTGTTAGCCAGGATAGTCTCGATCTCCTGACCTCATGATCCGCCCGTCTCGGCCTCCCAAAGTGCTGGGATTACAGGCTTGAGCCACCGCGCCCGGCCCCATGACCACTTTCAAGTTTGTCTTTTTTTTTTTTTTAGAGGGAGTCTCGCTCTGTGACCCAGGCTGGAATGCAGTGGTGCAATCTCGGCTCACTGCAAGCTCCGCCTCCCAGGCTCACACCATTCTCCTGCCTCAGACTCCCGAGTAGCTGGGACTACAGGCGCCCGCCACCACGCCCAGCTAATTTTTTGTATTTTTAGTAGAGACGGGGTTTCACCACGTTAGCCAGGATGGTCTCGATCTCCTGACCTCGTGATCCACCTGCCTCGGCCTCCCAAAGTGCTGGGATTACAGATGTGAACCACCACGCCCAGCCTCGTCTTTTTTTTTTTTAAAGACTGAGTCTTCCTCTGTCACCCAGGCTGGAATGCAATGGCACGATCTCAGCTCACTGCAACCTCCGCCTGTCGGGTTCAAGTGATTTTCCTGCCTCCGCCCCCCTAGTAGCTGGGATTACAGATGCCTGCCACCACACCTGGCTAATTTTTTTTTTTTTTAAGTATAGACAGGGCCATGTTGGCCAGGCTGGTCTCGAACCCCTGACCTCAGGTGATCCACCCACCTCGGCCTCCCAAAGTGCTGGGATTACAGGCATGAGCCACCACACCCGGCTCCAAGTTCATTTTGGGACAGATGGTGGGCAAGACTGGGAGCATAGGCCTCATTTGACAGAGGGGGAAACTGAAGCCTAGATTGTGTGGCCATCTTGCCCAAGCGGGCACACACAGGAAGTGGCAGAGCCCAGCCAGAAATTGAACTGGGACTTTTCATGCACAGGCTGGTGATCTTCCTCTGCAGCCCCTGCCTCCTGCAAGCTCTTCCTTCTCTGACTCAACAGCCCTGGCCTCTCACCTTCCCACACCCTCAGATCTCAGTCTTCCCAGGCCTGCGTTCACATGTCATTTATATCCGGGAAGAGTGGCCCCTCCATCTCTTCCTCTCAGGCCTCCCCAGGTGCCTGCCATGGCTGCAAGAGTATGGGGGTAGCCGGCATCCCCCTTACAAGGAAAAAAGAGATAAGACCAAGGGAGAGAACCCTTTCCCCCTCTCCAGGCTCTCCTTTCCAGGGTTGTTGGTCCCATGACAGATATAACACTTAAGGGCAGGTTGGGCGCGGTGGCTCACACCTGTAATCCCAGCACTTTGGGAGGCTGAGGCAGGCAGATCACCTGAGGTCAGGGGTTCGAGACCAGCCTGACCAAATGGTGAAACCCCGTCTCTCCTAAAAATATAAAAATTAGGCCGGGCGTGGTGGCTCAAGCCTGTAATCCCAGCACTTTGGGAGGCCGAGACGGGCGGATCACGAGGTCAGGAGATCGAGACCATCCTGGCTAACACAGTGAAACCCCGTCTCTACTAAAAAATACAAAAAACTAGCCGGGCGAGGTGGTGGGCGCCTGTAGTCCCAGCTACTCGGGAGGCTGAGGCAGGAGAATGGCGTAAACCCGGGAGGCGGAGCTTGCAGTGAGCTGAGATCCGGCCACTGCACTCCAGCCTGGGCGACAGAGTAAGACTCCGTCTCAAAAAATAAATAAATAAATAAATAAATAAATATATATATATAAAAATTAGCCAGGTGTGGTGGCACACACCTGTAATCCCAGTCACTTGGGAGGCTGAGGCAGAAGAATCTCTTGAACCCAGGAGGCGGAGGTTGCAGTGAGCTGAGATTGTGCCACTGCACTCCAGCCTGGGAGACAGTGAGACTCCGTCTCAAAAAAAACAAACAAACCGGCTGGGCACGGTGGCTCAAGCCTGTAATCCCAGCACTTTGGGAGGCTGAGACGGGCGGATCACAAGGTCAGGAGATCGAGACCATCCTGGCAGACACGGTGAAACCCCGTCTCTACTAAAAATACACAAAAAACTAGCCGGGCGAGGTGGCGGGCGCCTGTAGTCCCAGCTACTCGGGAGGCTGAGGCAGGAGAATAGCGTAAACCCGGGAGGCGGAGCTTGCAGTGAGCTGAGATCCGGCCACTGCACTCCAGCCTGGGCGACAGAGCCAGACTCTGTCTCAAAACAAACAAACAAACAAACAAACCAAAACAAACCAAAACAAAAAAACACGTAGGGACAGTCCCAGCAGTGGGCTGGAGGGGGCTGGACCCACAAGCCTCTTGCTGCTGTCTGAGTGCACACTGCTGGAGAAGTCTGGGCAGAGTCCAGGCCTAGTGTGGTGTGAGGTTTGTGTGCATGAAGGGAGGGAGGTCCAGGTATCAGAGGTCCAGGGACTGTGGGTCTCAGCCACGGCACCTTTCCTGGGGGACAGGAGCTGTCGTAGCCTCGGGATCTCACCATCTGTGCTCGGGAGCCTCTGAGGCGAGAGCTCCGCTCCAGCCTGGCTTTACTTTCCCCCAGCCTTCCTGTCTTCACAAAACCATGTTGGTTTCACCGAGGGGTTAGTTCCAGGCCTTGCAGCTGACATCATGGAGTGCAGGGATTCCCCGCGCTGGCCCACGCTGAAAATAGGGGACTTGAGTTCCAGTCTTCCTTCTGCTACCAACCGGCTTTGTGACCTTGAACAAGACTTCCCCTCCCTGATTCCATCCTCATGTCACATCTGAAGCCTCCAACTTCTGTACTGAGCTCAGGATTCCCAGGCAAGCCCACGGAGTGCCCCATAGGGTCAGAGCCGTAACAGGACTTGGAAAATAACCCAAAAATTGGTGCGTGGGTCTTTTCTTTTCTTCTCTCTCTCTTTTTTTTTTTGTTGTTGTTGTCCACGTTTTAATTTCCCTATGTAATAATAATGGTTTGCTATCACTTTTTTTTTTAATTTATTTCTTTTTTTTTTTTTGAGACGGAGTCTCGCTCTGTCGCCCAGGTTGGAGTGCAGTGGCATAATCTCGGCTCACTGCAAGCTCCGCCTCCCAGGTTCCAGCCATTCTCCTGGCTCAGCCTCCCGAGTAGCTGGGACTACAGGCGCCCGCAACCGAGCCCGGCTAATTTTTTTTTTGTATTTTTAGTAGAGACGGGGTTTCACCGTGGTCTCGATCTCCTGACCTTGTCATCCGCCCACCTCGGCCTCCCAAAGTGCTGGGATTACAGGCGTGAGCCACCGCGCCCGGCTATTTCTTATTTTATTTTTTTTTATTTTTTTTATTTTTTTTAGACGGAGTCTCGCTCTGTCGCCCAGGCTGGAGTGCGGTGGCCGGATCTCAGCTCACTGCAAGCTCCGCCTCCCGGGTTTACGCCATTCTCCTGCCTCAGCCTCCCGAGTAGCTGGGACTACAGGCGCCCACCACCTCGCCCGGCTAGTTTTTTGTATTTTTTAGTAGAGACGGGGTTTCACCGTGTTAGCCAGGATGGTCTCGATCTCCCGACCTCGTGATCCGCCCGTCTCGGCCTCCCAAAGTGCTGGGATTACAGGCTTGAGCCACCGCGCCCGGCCTATTTCTTATTTTATTTAGAGACAGGGTCTCGCTCTGTCACCCAGGCTGGAGTGCAGTGGTGTGATCATGGCTCACTGCAGCCTTGACCTCCTGGGTTTAAGCAATCCTCCTGCCTCAGCCTCCGGAGTAGCTGTGACTGCAGGTGTGCACCACCATGCCCAGCTAATTTTTTTGGTTTTTAGTAGAGACGAGGTCTTGCTATATTGCCCAGCCTGGTCTTGAGCTCTTGAGCTCAAGTGATCCTCCCACCTTGGCTTCCCAGAGTGCTAAGATTACAGGCATGAGCCACCATGCCCAGCCTGTTCTCACTTTTCAATGAGGAAAATGAAGTCCAGAGCAGGCCAGTGACTTCCTTGGGGTGACCAGAAGGGGTGGCTACACACAGGTGTCTACATCCCAGGCTTCCCAATTTCCCTTCTCTCTGTCCTTACCCCTCACTACCTTCCTTCCATTTCCTGCTGGCACTAACCCAAGCCTCAGCCCATCAGCCAAGACCCACCTGGCTTGTGGAACCTGTATTCTAATGAATAGAGACAGACAAAAAAGTAAATGGGGCCAGGCGTGTTGGTTGAAGCCTAGAATCCCGGCACTTTGGGAAGCCCAAAGTAGGAGGATTGCTTGAGACCAGGAGTTCGAGCCCATCCTGGGCAATATAGCAAGACCCTATCTCTACAAAAAATTTAAAAAATAGCCAGGTGTGATGGCGTGCACCCGTAGTCCCAGCTACTCAGGAGGCTGAGGTGGGAGGATTGCTTGAGCCCTCAGTGAGTCGTGATTGCGCCACTGCCTCCAGCCTGGGCACAGAGCAAGACTCAGTCTCTACAAAAATACATACATAATTTTTTAAATTCATAAAATGTAAAAGTGAAAAAACTTTTTAAAATGTAAAAAAAAAAAAAAAAAATGTAAAAGTGAAATGTTCATTCGAGACAAGAATTATGGCAGGAAAGGATAGCCATTCAGTGGGGGAGCCAGAGACGAGGGGTATGGTACAGGGATTGGGGAGAGGGAACTCCAGGCAGAGAGAAGAGCTTGCACAAGGGCCAGGAAGTACCAGATGGCTCATCACCTTCACACAAGCAGCAAGTTGCTGGAGCTGGCATAGGTTGAAAATGAGGCATGAGGCTGGAGGCATTGGCTGAAGCCAGGTTAAGAAGAGGAGAGGAGGCCAGGCGTAGTGGCTCATGCCTGTAATCCCAGCACTTTGGGAGGCTAAGGTGGGCAGATTGCTTGAGGTTAGGAGTTCCAGACCAGCCTGGCCAACATGGTGAAACCTCGTCTCTACTAAAACTACAGACCAAGCTCAGTGGCTCATACCTATAATCCCAGCACTTTGGGAGGTTGAGTCGGGTGGATCACTTGGAGCCAAGAGTTCAAGACCAGCCTGGCCAACATGGTAAAATCCTGTCTCTACTAAAAACACAAAAATCAGCCAGGCGCGGTGGTGCATGCCTGTAGTCCCAGCTACTGGGGAGGTTGAGGCACAAGAATCACTTGAACCCAGGAGACAGAGGTTGTAGTGAGCCAAGATCGTGCCACTGAACTCCAGTCTGGGTGACACAGCAAGACTCTGTCTCAAAAAATAATAATAAAATAAAAATAAAAGTAAAATAATTAGCCAGGCATGGTGGCACACTCCTATAATCCCAGCTACTCAGGAGGCTGAGGCGGGAGGATCGCTTGAACCGGGGAGTCAAAGATTGCAGTGAGCTGGGATTGTACTGCTGCACTTCAGCCTGGGTGATAGAGACTCCATCTCAAAAAAAAAAAAAAAACAGAAGCGCAAAGGAGCAGCAAGGGATTGGGGTGTGTCAGGGAGCCCTAAGAGAAGATGGGGTTCAAGATTTTCTTTTCTTTTTTTTTTTTTTGAGACGGAGTCTTGCTCTGTCACTCAGACTGGAGTGCAATGGCGTGACTTTGGCTCACTGCAACCTCCACCTGCCAGGTTCAAGCAATTCTCCTGCCTCAGCCTCCTGAGTAGCTGGGACTACAGGTGCGCAACACCATGCCTGGCTAATTTTTTTGTATTTTTAGTAGAGGCGGGGTTCCATGCTGGCCAGGCTGGTCTCAAACTCCTGACCTTGTGATCCACCCGCCTCGGCTTCCCAAAGTGCTGGGATTACAGGCATGAGCCACTGCACCCAGCCTAAGAATTTTTTTTTTTTTTTTGAGACGGAGTCTCGCTCTGTCACCCAGGCTGGAGTGCAGTGGCGCGATCTCAGCTCACTGCAAGCTCCGCCTCCCAGGTTCACGCCATTCTCCTGCCTCAGCCTCCCAAGTAGCTGGGACTACAGGCGCCCGCCACCATGCCCGGCTAATTTTTTTTTTTTTTTGTACTTTAGTAGAGACGGGGTTTCACCGTGTTAGCCAGGATGGTCTCGATCTCCTGACCTCGTGATCCGCCCGTCTTGGCCTCCCAAAGTGCTGGGATTACAGGCTTGAGCCACTGCGCCCGGCAGAATTTTTTTTTTTTTAATTAGAGAAGGGGGGGTCTCACTATGTTGCCCAGGCTGACTTTGAACTCCTGGGCTTAAGTGATCCTCCTGCCTCAGCTTCCCATAGTGATAGGATTACCAGCATGAGCCACAGCACCCAGCCAACCGCCCCCTACCCTTTCTTTTTTTTTCTTTTCTTTTTTTTTTTTTTTTTGAGACGGAGTCTTGCTCTGTTGCCCAGGATGGAGGGCAGTGGCACAGTCTTGGCTCACTGCAACCTCTGTCTCCCAGGTTCAAGCAATTCTCCTGCCTCAGCCTCCCAAGCAGCTGGGACTACAGGCGCCTACCACCATGCCTGGTTAGTTTTTGTATTTTTAGTAGAGACAGGGTTTCACCATGTTGGCCAGGCTGGTCTCAGACTCCTGACTTCACGTGATCAGCCCACCTTGGCCTCCCAAAGTGCTGGGATTACAGGCGTGAGCCACCTTTCCTGGCCTTATTTTATTTTTTTATTTTTTTATTTTTTTTTTATTTTTTGAGACGGAGTCTTGCTCTGTCGCCCAGGCTGGAGTGCAGTGGCGCGATCTCGGCTCACTGCAAGCTCCGCCTCCCAGGTTTACGCCATTCTCCTGCCTCAGCCTCCGGAGTAGCTGGGACTACAGGCGCCCGCCACCTCACCCGGCTAGTTTTTCATATTTTTTAGTAGAGACGAGGTTGCACCGTGTTAGCCAGGATGGTCTTGATCTCCTGACCTCGTGATCCGCCCGTCTCGGCCTCCCAAAGTGCTGGGATTACAGGCTTGAGCCACCGCGCCCGGCCTATTTTGTTTTTAATAGAGATGGGGTCTTGCTATTTTGGCTAGGCTGGTCTGGAACTCTTGGCCTCAAGGGATCCTCTCACCTCAGTTTCCCAAAGTGCTGAGATTACCGGTGAGAGCCAAGTCGCCCAGCCAGGGTTCAAGATTTGAGAGGTAAGGAAGTTCTGGGTGACAGTAGAGGTTGGGAGGGACCATGGAGAGAGCCAAAGGGAGGCCCCATGTGGTCAAGGGGGTCAGCAGGTGGCATGCCTCTAGGACCCGCTGTGGGGAGCCCCAGCTGCATGGGCTGCCGGGGAGTGAGCTGCCACCACTGGGGGGTGCTGCAGGGGAAACCTGTCTGGACTACAGCCCCAGTTCCCTGTCCGTCTCCAGTGGCCTGTGGGGCTGCTCCCTCAGCAGATGTTGGTATTTCCCTGGCGCACTTGTTCCCACGTGGCCTGGTGGGCAGTGCCCAGGCAGGCCAAGGAGGCAGAGAGCAGGAAGGGGAAGCCCCCCCTGGTTTCTGTCTCACACCAGGGACCCGGCAGGGAAACCCCACAGGTCCTAAAAAGAAAGTGGCAGCAGTTGTTCTCGGGGAAGACCAAGAAACCCCATCCTCTCCCTGAAGATGGGAAATCCAGGGCGGGGCTGAGGGTGGGGCTGTGCTGGAAGGGAGATCTGTGGTCCATGCGGCCCAGCCCTGACCATGGCTTCTACAGAGCAGAAACACCAAGATTATTCTTGGGCCTGGCTGATCGCTGATCCTGACCTCACTCAACCTGAGCCTGGCCACAAGCTGAGCCCCGATCCTGGTCATTGACTGAGCTCTCATCCCAGCCCAGGCCTGGACCCCCTACTGAGTCCCAGTCCCAGTCAGCACCTTGGCCAAAGACCAAGCTCTAGACCCAACCCTACAGGCCACAAGCAAAGCCCCAGGTCACCGATAGCTGTGACCCTAAACACAGACACAGCCAGGATATTGGCCGGGGACTAGGCCGTGAGTTCAGCTGTACACTGAGTCCCTGATCCTGATTATAGACTGAACTCAAATCCTATATCTGACTCTGGTTAAAGATGGAGACAGAGCCCTTGACCCTGGAAAAAGCCCTAACCCTGGTCCCAGATATGGCCTCGGACCTAATTTTATCCAGCCCTGATCCTAGTTACAAACTGAGCTCCAATCCCACCATCACACTGAGCCTCTTCCTGGCCCCAAGCAAGGGTGCATCCCAGCCACCCATTAAGCACTGACTCTCTTTGCACCACCTTCCTCAGCCATCTGGTAAACCATAAGGGAGTCAGATGACTCAAAACCCTGAGTCCCCTAGGGTGGGCAATCCCCTTACCTGGCCATCCATCTTTGGAAGGACAGTAGACCCTAGGATGGTGGTGGCAGAGCCGAGAATCAGGAGGGGATTTGGGACTCTGGGATCAACCAGTGAATAGGGCTGGATGGCTCACCCAAGCATGGGGCACTGAGGGCAGAGCTGGCCGTGGGAGCTTAGCAGTGAGTCTGGAGCTTGGGTGTCCTGAAACCCCAGCTTCCCGTCACCCCCCATCATACCTCCCACCCCCTCCGGGAAGGGAAATTACATTTCCCCATTTTAGCAAGGGGTGGCGAGAGGGAAGAGTGAGTGAACACAAAGCTGAAAGTACAAGCAGGACGGAAAGTGAAACCGGGCACAGCCCCCAGTATAAGACCCCCCCTACCCAGGAGATGGCTGACCAAAGAGGCCGGGCCCCGCCATGGGCCAGACGGCAGGCAACCTTGGCTGGCGTGAGTTTGAAGCCAGGGATGGGGGGCTTGGTTGAGTTTGGGCAGAGGATGGACGAGCTTGGCTGGTGCATGGGGTCGAGAGCTGAGAGCAGCAACTTGGCCAAGACTGAGGGTTTGGCTGGCTGCTGGATGGCAGGGGAGGCTGGAGTGACTGGCTGGGGGCCTGGGGCAGTGGGGTGGTGTTTTGACCCAGGGCTGGGCAGAGGATGGGAAGGAAGCCTTGGCTAGCAGGAATGGGGAGGGTTGGACCAGTGATTTGACAAGGACCAGGTCTAGACAGATAAATGAAGAGTTTGAGTGAATAAGCAGAAGCCAAACAGCTTGGCTAAGACTGAGAATGGGGCCGGCTGAAGGAAGAACAGAACAAGTGCTGGCACAAGTGGGGCGCTGGGACCAAGATGTCAGCAGCCTCACTGGGTCAAAGGTCTTTAGTCTGATGTTAGAAGGAGGTCCAATCTGTGGCTGGTGGCTGCAGAACTCAGGGGCTAGAACCAAAGCAGTAGGCAGAGGAGAAGGTAACATGCTACATAGGGCAGGTAGGGACCAAAGGCTGGAAGATGGAGACAGAACCTTCAAAGGCCAGAGCCAATGACCCAGGATCGGCTGCAGAGGGTAAGGAGGGGGTCTGGGGGCTCCAGAGCTCAGGTCGGAGATGGCACAGCTCACTTATGGTTGGGCTTGATCCACCAGGGCCTGGGGGCACCACCCTGTCCCCAACATTGAGCTAGGAAGAACCCCACTCTGCCTTAAGTCTCCAGGATGTCAGAGGGTCCGAGTGGCCCCCAAGCCAGGGAGTCTGAATGCCAGAGATCTTAGGTTAGGCAATGCCCACCACATCTAGAAGTCCATGAGGGAGTAGACGTCCCTAAAAGCTCCCCTTCACCTTTATCGGGATATTTCGAAGAGCAGAGCTCAGGGATTAGAGATTGAGAGAGGACAGGGAAGAGGCAGGGAGAGTAGGGAGAGTAGGGAGAGTAGGATGGACTTCGGGCCAGTTTTGGTTTGTGTTTCGAGGAGAATTGTGTAACTCTTGTGCTTGCTAGATTTCCTCTCCCTGAGGGGGAAATTGATGAATACTGCCCTCTTCCTAGAGCGCCCATCCGCTGCCCCTCTTTCCAGGAAAACACAGGTCAGGAAGCACACTCGGAATTCAGCCATTCTGGGCTGGGCGCAGTGGCTGATGTCTGTAATCCCAGCACTTTGGGAGGCCAAGGCAGGTGGATCACCTGAGGTCAGAAGTTGGAGACCAGCCTGGCCAACATGGCAAAACCCCTCTCTACTAAAGATAATAAAAATTAGCCCGGCGTGGTGGCGCATGGCTGTAATTCCAGCTACTCAGGAGGCTGAGGCAGGAGAATTGCTTTAACCCAGGAGATGAAGGTTGCAGTGAGCAAAGATCGCGCCACTGCACTCCAGCCTGGGTAACAGAGTGAGACTCTGTCTTAAAAAAAAAAAAAGCTCCCACACTGTGGATTCGCCCCAGGCAGGTTACCCTGCCAGGATCCACCTGCCGTGATGGAAACTGGACCAACCTGTCCTTTTGATTCCCTGGGATAGAGCCTCTGGCATTGCTAACCCATCCCTGGGGACCTCATGGCCAGTTCAAGCCATCAGAGCCGCTTGACTGAGCCCAAAGAATCCTTGGCAGAACATGGTGTGCCCACTCCTGGGGCAGGTGTCTGCCTCCCTCTGGGGAAAACCCATGGGCCCTGCATTTGGAAAAATCTGGAATCCAGTCCTGGTTTCCCACCTTCTGGCTATTTGACCTTGGGCAAGTCAACCTCACTGAGCCTCATCTGCAAAATGGGGAGAACAATAGCACTGAGGCTGCCACATGTGGTTGTGCAGGTTGCTCACTGAAAAAGGCATTTGGCCAAGGGAGTTTATGGGGGTCAAAAATCCAGCCTCTGTCCCGGCACAGTGACTCATGCCTGTGATCCCAGCAGTTTGGGAGGCTGAGGCGGGAGGATCTCTTGAGGCCAGGAGTTCAAGACCAGCCTGGGCAATGTAGTGAGACCCTGTCTCTACAAAACAATAGAAACAGTTAGGCACAGTGGTGTGTCCCTTTGGTCCCAGTTGCTCGGGAAGCTGAGGCAAAAGGATCACTTGAGCCCAGGAGTTCAAGGCTACAGTGAGCTGTGATCAAATCACTATACTCCAGCCTGGGTGATAGAACAGAACTCTGTTTCAAAAGAAAAAAAAAAAAAAAAAAACAGGATCAGGCTTCTGGTCTTTTTGCAAAAGTGGGCACTCCATACAGAGATGCCATATGGGGACCATGCTGGCTGCATCGTGGGGTTTTGTTTTGTTTTGTTTTGTTTTGTTGAGACGGAGTCTGGCTCTGTTGCCCAGGCTGGAGTGCAGTGGTGTTATATCAGCTCACTGTAGCCTCTGCTTCCCGGGTTCAAGCGATTCTCCTGCCTCAACCTCCTGAGTAGCTGGGATTACAGGCATGCACCACCATGCCTGACTAATTTTTGTATATTTAGTAGAAACAGGGTTTTGCTATGTTGGCCAGGCTGGTCTTGAACTCCTGGCCTCAGGTGATCCGCCCGCCTCAGTCTCCCAAATTGTTGGGATTACAGGCATGAGTTACCGCACCTGGCCTCCACTGTGGTTTTGAGGAGGCAGAGGAATGATGATGGTGAAAGTGGCTGCACTATGCTCACAGCTAGCACAGGCTCAGAAAAGGCATGTTCCGTTCCTTCTCCCGAGTTCTCAAGCTCTCTCCCTGTCTCGCTCACCCTCTCCCCACCTCTCCAGGGCTCAGCCTGTTGCTGCTTCCCTTGCTCCTGGTTCAAGCTGGTGTCTGGGGATTCCCAAGGCCCCCAGGGAGGCCCCAGCTGAGCGTGCAGAAGCTGCAGAGGGAGTTCACGGTCAGCCTGCATCTCGCCAGGAAGCTGCTCTCCGAGGTTCGGGGCCAGGCCCACCGCTTTGTAAGTCCCCATAATGCAGCTGGTGCTGGGGACGGGCAGACCCCCAATCCCTTCTGGCCCCCACTAACAGACCTTGCCCCCCAGGCGGAATCTCACCTGCCAGGAGTGAACCTGGACCTCCTGCCCCTGGGAGAGCAGTTCCCTGATGTTTCCCTGACCTTCCAGACCTGGCGCCGCCTCTCTGTGAGTGAGGGCTGGTGGAATGGGGCGGGTAGCTTGTGATAGACTGGGGCCAGGGTGCAAGATGAGGCTGGAGATTGAGCTGGAGATGCATTGGGGATAGAACCTGGATGATGTTGAATATGTCATTGGACATAAAGATGACAGGCACGGTGACTCACACCTATAAACCCAGCACTTTGGGAGGCCAAGGTGGAAGGACTGCATGAGGCCAGGAGTTCAAGACTAGCCTGGGCAACATAGCGAGACTTTGTCTCTACAAAAGAATTTAAGAGTTAGCCAGGCATGGTGGTACACACCTTTGGTCCCAGCTACTCAGGAGGCTGACATGGGAGGATTGCTTGGGCTCAGGAGTTGGAGGCTGCAGTGAGTTATAATCCTGGACTCCAGGATGGAGGACAGAGGGAGACCCTGTCTCAGAAAAATAAATAAACTGCCAGGCATGGCGCTTCATGCCTATAATCCCGGCACTTTGGGAGGCCGAGGAGGGCGGATCACCTGAGATCAGGAGTTCAAGACCAGCCTGACCAACATGGAGAAACCCTGTCTCTACTAAAAATACCAAATTAGCCAGGTATGGTGGTGTGTGCCTGAAATCCCAGCTACTCAGGAGGCTGAAGAGGGAGAATTGCTTGAACCCAGGAGGCAGAGGTTGCAGTGAGATGAGATCGCGCCACTGCACTCCAGCCTGGGCAACAGAGCAAGACTCCATCTCAAAACAAACAAACAAACAAACAAACAATAAAGATGAAGCTGGAATAAGGAAGTGGGGTTAGGAAGAGGTAAGAGTGGAGCTGGGCATGGAATGCGGCAGGCAGGGGACTGGCATGAGACTGGAGAGAGATCACAGCGGCATGGATGGTGGGTGGAGGTGGCACTGGGGGTGAGAATGCGGATAGCTAGAGATGAGAAGGTTGGAGATGAGGGTGAACGTTAAGCAGGGGATGGAGAAGGGATGGGAGTTGCTGGTGGGGAAAGGAATGGATGGGGTTGGGAATGAGGTTGGAGATGGGATGGAAAAATTGAAAGAGTGAGTCTGGGCACATGGAGGAAGGACGGAGTTGGGGTTAGAAATGGGAATGGGGCTGAAGATGGGATGGAAACGCGTGGGCAGGAGGTATGATGGGGTGGTGAAGGAGAGAAGGGAACAGGGCTGCAGAAGGAGAGTGCTTCAGGGACTGAGAGGGGTGGGTTAGAGAAGATCATGGGCATGGGAGTGAAAGGGAGGCTGGGAAAGGAGATGGGGCAAATGTCCCAGACAGTGGAGATGGAAGGAATGGAGACGGAGCTGGGCTGAGGTGGGGAAGAGCTATGGGGATAGACTGGAGGCTGGAGTGTGGAATGGGAAGGAGACCTGGATAGGGAGGGGGTGGGTGTGACATGTCCATCCTTGGCCTGTGGGCCTTTCCTGACCATCTGCCTTCCCTTCAGGACCTGGAGCGTCTCTGCTTCCTCTCCACCACGCTTCAGCCCTTCCGTGCCCTGCTGGGAGGGCTGGGGACCCAGGGCCGCTGGACCAACACGGAGAGGATGCAGCTGTGGGCCATGAGGATGGACCTCCGCGATCTGCAGCGGCACCTGCGCTTCCAGGTAAAGCCCGGCCACCCCAGACCACGTGGGAAGGAAGACTCGCTGGCTTATCCAGTGATCCCATGCTCTGAGTGTGTGTGAGTGTGAGAGTGTGAGCATAAATGTGACTGTGTGGGTCCAACAGTGTGAGAGTGTGACTTATATATGAGTGTGAGTGTGTGGGTCTGTGAGTGTGAGAGTGTGTGACTGTGAGAGTGTGGGTGTGACAGTGAGTGTGAGTGGGTCTGTATGAGTGTGAGCATGACTGTGTGTGGGTCCGTGAGTGTGTGACTGTGAGAGTGTGTGAGTGTGTGGGTCTGTGAGTGTGAGAGTGTGTGGGTGTGACTGTGTGTGTGGGTCTGTATGAGTGTGAGCGTGACTGTGAGTGTGTGGGTCCGTGAGTATGTGTGTGACAGTGAGAGTGTGTGTGTGGGTCTGTGAGTGTAAGAGTGTGTGGGTGTGACTGTGGGGGGGTCTGTATGAATGTGAGCGTGACTGTGTGTGTGTGAGTCCATGAGTGTGAGTGTGTGAGTGTGTAGGTCTGTGTGAGTATATGTGACTGTGAGAGTATATGGGTGTGAGTGTGTGGAGGGGTCTGTATGAATATGACTGTGACTGTGTACGTGGGTCCATTAGTGTGTGTGTGACTGTGTGTGGGTCTGTGAGTGTGACAGTGTGTGGGCATGACTGTGTGTGGGTCTGTATGAGTGTGAGTGTGACTGTGAGTGTGTGGGTCCATGAGTGTGAGAGTGTGTGTGTGGGTCTGTGAGTGTGAGCATGGGTGTGACTGTATGTGGGTCTGTATGAGTGTGAGCATGACTGTGTGTGTGTGGGTCTGTGTGAGTGTGAGTGTGACTGTGTGTATGTGAGTCTGTATGTGTGTGACTGTGAGTGTGTGAGTGTGTGGGTCTGTGTGAGAGTGTGTGGGTGTGACTGTGAGTGTGGGGGGGTCTATATGAGTGTGAGCGTGACTGTGTGTGAGTGTGTGGGTCCGTGAGTGTAAGAGTGTGTGAGTGTGTGAGTCTGTGAGTGTGAGAGTGTGTGAGTGTGTGGGTCTGTGAGTGTGAGAGTGTGTGAGTGTGTGGGTGGGTGTGTGAATGTGAGTGTTGTGTCAAAGTGAGGTGTGTGGGTGAGAGTTTGGGTATAGGTGTGTCAGTGTGTGAGGATGAGTGTGAGTGTGACTGTGTGGGTATGTGAACGAATTTTTTTTGTTCTGAGACTGAGTCTCACTCTGTCGCCCAGGCTGGAGTGCAGTGGCACGCTCAGTTCACTGTAACTTCTGCCTCCCTGGTTCAAGCAGTTATCCTGCCTCAGCCTCCTAACTAGCTAAGATTACAGGCATGCACCACCACGCCTGGCTAATTTTTTTTTATTTTTAGTTTCACCATGTTGGCCAGGCTGGTCTCGAACTCCTGACCTCGTGCTCTGCCCGCCTCGGCCTCCCAAAGTGCTGGGATTACAGGCGTGAGCCACTGTGCCCAGCCATGAATGTGTTTTGTGTGAATGTGACTGTATGGGAATGAGTGTGACTGCGTTGTGAGAATGAGTATGTGTGTGAGTGTGTTCGTGTGTGTGCGTGGGCGTGTGCAGCCACACCAGGCCCTGGTGCCGCCCCTCAATCTTGGCATTCTCCTGGGGCTCCATCTTGAACAGGAGGCCACTGGGCTGTGAGGTCACTCGGGGTTTGTCCTGAGCGCCCAGCACAGCGTCTGCCTCCTGTTTCCCTTCTCCCTGTGATTCTCTGATGTCACCCAGATCTTCCAGAACCTTTCAAAGGGAAATCAGAATTTCACACTTAATGAAATGAGAATAGAAAATGCAAGTAGCAGAGCCAGGCGTGGTGGCTCACGCCTGGAATCCCAGCACTTTGGGAGGCCAAGGCAGGTGGATTATTTGAGGTCAGGAGCTCAAGACCAGCCTGGCCAACAGGGTAAAACCCCATCTCCACTAAAAATACAAAAATTAGCCAGGCGTGGTGGTGGGCACCTGTAATCTCAATGACTCGGGAGGCTGAGGTAGGAGAGAATTGCTTAAACTGAGGAGACAGAGGTTGCAGTGAGCCGTGATCGCTTCACTGCATTCCAGCCTGGGCGGCAGAGCGGGACTCCAAGAAAGGAAGACAGAGAGACAGAGAGAGAGAGAGAGAGAGAGAGAGAGAGAAAGGAAGGGCAAGCAGCAGGGAATCTGAGCTATGTCACCCTCTGCCTGTTGCTGACCCAACCCAAGAGCAACCTTAACAGCAGAAACTTCCTGAACCCACCCCTCGGGGCAGTCCTTGGGGTGATCTAGCTCTGTGAGCATCCTCTTGCTCCTTGACTTCCATTTTCTCGAACTGAAAGATGAGGTGAGACGCGTTAGCGGGTGACATCATGGAAGATCAAGTAGGGAATGTCCGGGGAAATCATGACCTTGTGGTCACTGATGTCATTAGAAGCCGCTGGGCACAAATAGGGAATGAGGATTCGCTCAGGTTCTCGGCCTGGCCCCTCCCTAACCCATGGCTTCTCCTCACAGGTGCTGGCTGCAGGATTCCACCTCCCAGAGGAGGAGAAGGAGGAAGAGGAGGAGGAGGAGGAGAGGAAGGGGCTGCTCCCAGGGGCACTGGGCAATGCCTCACAGGGGCCGGCGCAGGTGTCCTGGCCCCAACTCCTCTCCACCTACCGCCTGCTGCACTCCTTGGAGCTCGTCTTATCTCGGGCCGTGCGGGACTTGCTGCTGCTGTCCAAGGCCGGGCACTCAGTCTGGCCCTTGGGGTTCCCAACATTGGGCCCCCAGCCCTGATTGGGTGGCTTCTTAGCCCCCTGCCCTTCACCCTTTAGTACTTTAGGACTGGAGTCTTGGCATCAGGGCAGCCTCCGCATCATCAGCGTTGGACAAGGGAGGGCTCTTCCAGCCCCCTGCCCCAGGCCCTACCCAGTAACTGAAAGCCCCTCTGGTCCTTGCCAGCTATTTATTTCTTGGATATTTATTTATTGTTAGAGAGATGATGGTTTATTTATTGTCTCGGAGCCTGCTGGTCCTCCTTGGGCCGAGCCCCCATGCTGGGTGCCCAATAAAGCACTCTCATCCACCCCTGGCCTCCGCTTATCTTCTGGGAAGGGCTGCTGACACCCAGAGGGCAGGGCAGCCTGGAACGGGGTCAGCAACCTCTAGCCATCCTGAACCCCTCTCTGCTCCTACATTTTTGGGGTCCCTGGCCCATCTTCCCCTACTATGTCCTGCTCCGCCAGGCAGTTGCCATAGTAACCAGTGGCATCCTGAGGCCGAGCTACCGTTTTGGAAGCTCAAGGCAGCTCGTCTTTGATTCTGAGCAGTGCTCCTTAAGCCCCCCTAACCACCTTCCTTTGGCCTGGATGCGACTCCAGAGGTTTGTGTTACGCCTGCTCAGTTCTGAGGGTCTTGGTGCAGGGAGTTGGGCTGGGAAGCGGAAGTCAGAGAGGGAGGCCTATAAGGAGAATGATCGCTGTTCCCTCTCAGTCTTCCTTGCAGTCTTTATTTTTTTTATTTTGCTTTTAAAAGATGGGGGTCTTGCTATGTTGCCCAGGCTGGTCTCGAACTCCTGGTCTCAAGCGCTCCTCCCACCTTGGCCTCCCAAAGCTCTGGGGTGACAGGCATGAGCCCCCGTGCCCAGCCTCCATGCAGTCCAGATAGCTGACTCAGTCTGGAGAGGAACCAGGGCAGGCACCCTGAGACGTGGTCTCAGTGGAGTAGGTGGTCCACCAGCCTGTGTTGGAGAATCAGACTCCTTAAGTCAGGGTCTTCCCAGATGTCTGGTTTTGCCTGCTGCATGAATGATACATCAAGACGCTGAGGCCCAGAGGGTGGAGAGGATGTGTCCACGGTGGCAGAGGGAGCAGGGCTCAGTGGCGTCGGAGCGAGACTTCTGGCCCCCACTCAGGGCCTGGCTCCCAGAGCGCCGGGTTTCGGTCACTGGGGCTTAGGCCGGCCCAGACGGGCTTGCAGCTCCTGCATCATGCCGGGGTGCATGAGGTCAAACCTGAAGGCAGAAGTCAGGCCCATGAGAATGGGTTCCCAGGTGCCCACGGTCTCTTCCCCACCCCAGCCGAGTTGCCCTGTGCCTACCCATGTCCCAGGGGCCTTCTCCTGGCTGGCACCGGGGTCCCATCATGCCTCAGAGGGCTTGGCTCTGGGGGTTCCTCCGGCTGAAGGGGTCTCTGCTCAGGGGCCGACAGTTCCTCCTCAGGAGGATTGGGGGCTGGGGGCTCCTCCTGCTGCTCCAGGGCTGGAGTCCGACGAAAAGAAGGCCGGGAGCGACGTTGTGAGGAGCTTCTCGAGAGGTGCACGCGGCTCCTTGGGACAGAGACGTCTAGGAGGGACCCAGGGAGCGGGGCCTGTAGGAAAGGGAGCACAGAGGACCATGGGACCAGCTTCGGGATTCCACTCATTCCCCCCCAGACCCCACTAAGAGCCCTCACCTCACTCCAGCTGCTGGCAGCACCTCCTCTGGCACTGCCTGTGGCCTCAGCCGTCTTGGCTTCCCCGACTGACCCTGGCGCAGCTTCTGCAGGGGCCTGGTGTGTTGGCCACTCCTCCTGGCCCCTGACGTCTTCCAGGCTTTCTGGCTCAGTCTCCTTGGCCTCTGCCCTCCAGCCCCCGGTCACCATGAGACCCTCTGCATCAAGGTGCCTTGGTGCCTCTCCCTCAGGGTGGTGGTCCCCACGCCACCCCTCACTGTCTTCCCTCTGTTCTCTCTCCTGCCATCCGACAGCCTTTTCTTCCAACAGCATCCACTCTTCTAGAAGCCCTGCAGCCTCCACCATGGCTCCCATCCCGTCTGCCCTCGCTGTCTGGGAGCCCACGCGATCCAGCCCACAGCTGTCCTCTGCACCTGCAGATTCCTCTGCCTCTACCCGTCCTCCCCCAGGTCCTCCCTCCCTGGCCTCAAAAGCCTCTGCTTGGCCACCTCTGCCTGCCACCTCTTCCTCTGCTGAGCCCTCCAGGCCAAATTCCTGCCCACCTGCATGCTCTCCTGCTGCTGTCTCTTCCCTTTCTTTCAAGTCCCAGCCTTGCCCAAGCGCCCCTTCCAAAGCTTCACCAGCACCAGCAGCGCTGACGTCTGGGTCCACCTCACCCCCCATAACCTCAGCAGCCACAGTGCCAGTCTGTGCGTCCTCACGGTCCTGGAGGTCCACAGCCACCGCCTGCAGCCTCCAGCCTCTCCTGGGTGTTCTGTCAGCCTCCGCCTCCCCATCCTTGGTTTCTCTGGCATAGGCCTCTCCCAGTGACAGGCCAGGCCCTGCGTCTGCTCCTGTGCTTCCATCCAGATCCTGGTTCTCTGAGACAGACGCCTCTCCCTCCTCAATTCCACATCCCGTGTCCTGGGTTGTCGGCCCCTTCCCGCCTGCCTCTGGAACTTCTGATAGTTCAGACTCTTGGTCTCCTTCGGCCTCAGCCACCAGGATCTGGCCTCCCGCAGCCTCCTCCTCCCACTGCTCGCCATCGGCCGCATCCTCCTGGGTATTTCCTCTCTCCATGTCCCTTCTCGTGCGGTTTTCCCAGGCTCCTGGGAAGGCCTCGGAGGCCTCGAGCTTTACAGACTCCGCGTGCCTGGGACCTGCCTCCAGGCTCCTCTCCTGCTCCTCTTTGCTCCGGGCCAGAACTCCCTGGAGCTCCACCTCACCTGCCTCTCTTTCCTCTGGTTGCTTACTTGGGGTCTGGGCACCTCCCATCAGCTCAGGTCCCTGGCCTTTGGTGACCCTGTGTGTGAGGCCACCCCATTCCAACCCCAGTGGGTCGTAGCTAGTCTGGGCCGCCTCGCTCTCCTCCCCTGTGAGCTCCTCCTCAGGCCTGGCCTCTGGAGTTACCTCCAAGTCAGCAGTGCCTTCAGCCTCTCCATCTGAGCGCAGCTCAGCCGCTAGATCCCTGCCACTCCCTCTCTCCTCCTGGGCCTCCTCTGCCTGTACCAGCTCCTCCAGCCTGGCCCAGTCGGCCCTGATCTCCAAGTCCCATCTCATCTCAGCCTCCTTCCCACACAGGTCCGCCTGACCCTCAAAGCTCTCCCCTGCCTCCTGGCCTCCCACAGCCTCCCTCCCTGCTGTCTGGCTCTCAGCAGCCTCTTCTGTTCTCTCAGTGCCCAGGACCTGGGCCTGTTTGGGGAAAGGGCTCACCTCAGCCTCTCTCTCCTCATCCCCCTCCTCCTCTAGGACCCAGACTTTTCCAGTAGCCTCTAGGAGCCTTTCTCCTGGGACTGCTCCATATTCTGTCTGTCTGACTCCCGGGAGGTCAGCCTCCTCTTTGCCTGAGGTTGTCCAGGCCTCCTCCCCTCCTGAGGCTGTCCCGGCCTCCTCCTCCCTGGCCGGGGCTGTCCCAGCCTCCTCCCCGCCTGAGGCTGTCCCGGCCTCCTCCTCCCTGGCCGGGGCTGTCCCAGCCTCCTCCCCGCCTGAGGCTGTCTTGGCCTCCTCCTCACCTGAGATTGTCCTGGCTTCCTCCCCATCTAAAATTGTCCTCGCCTCTTCCCTGCTTGGGGTTGTTCTGGCCTCCTCTCTGCCTAAGATTCCCCAGTCCTCAGGCTCTGCCCCTGGGCCCCACGTCCCCCATGCCCTAGTGCTTTCACAGGCCTTCTCCACCACCACCACCTCTTCTCCTTTCCCAGCCCCTTCGGCCCCAGGCTCCTCAGTTTCCCCTGCATCTGCCTTCCTGACCCCCTGCTCCGTCTCCCGGTTGTCCCCCGCCGCCTTTGGCCCGCCAGCACCAGCCTTCCCCTCTGGCTCCCCGTGCCAGGTCCACTCTGACTCCGCCCCTCTGGCCATCCCTGGCTCTCTTGCCCTGACCTCTTCCTCCTCCTCCTCCTGTTCCCAGATTCTCAGCCTCTCCTCTCTGTTCACTTCCTGCTCATCGGGCTCCTGCCTCTCCTGGGCTTGGCCGCTCCTCTCTTGGCAAGCCCCAGACCCTGCCTTGGATTTCTTTCTGGCCTCCAAGGGGGCACTTGGCTCCTGGCACCTGGCAGCCTTGGCTGTCTCACCAGCCCCACTGTCCTGCCTCTCTGCTTGGGACCCATGGGAGCTGCCATCTCCCCAGCTCCAGGTCTGTTCCACAGCTGAGCTCCCCGCTTCACGTCTTCTGTCCTCTCCAGGCCCTCTCAGCCCTCCAGCCCCCTCATTTTGGCTGCCTCTAAGGCCCTCCAGGGCCTCCTGGGCTTCCTCCTCTACAATCTTCCCTGTCCTTCCCACGGCCACCGCCCCCAGTTCCTCAGCCGCCTGTGCCTCCCGCTCTACAGTGGGGACTGCATCTCCCAAGAGGTAGGAGACAAAGGTGCCAAGGGAATCCTAGGAAAAAAGAGGGAGGGGAGAGGCATTAAAGGGAGTCCCAGTCCTTTCCCTGGGGGTCCTGGCTGGAGGAGCCCAGGTTAAGGACCAGGGTACTGAGATCTGAGAGGAGAAGAGGATTTGCAGAAGGAGCCAGAAAGGGCATCGATTAGGGGTATGAGGACTCATGGGTGGAGGTGGGGCCTAAAATTCAGAAAAGATTAGGCCTGATCCTGAGAAAGCAATCTCCAGTCTGAGGACATCAGAAGGAGGAGGGGAAAGGTGAGGCCCCAGGGGAGGTGCCCGGAAGTAAGGCCCCAGGGAATGGGGTGCAAGTCTCTGGCAGCTGTCTGCCCCTCTCACCAGTGCCCCCCTCAAGGCCTGGTGCAGCCCAGGGAGGTGTAGCCGGAGGAAGTCCATCCTGTCTGTCTGTGTCTGTGTGTCCAGAAAGCTGATAATGACCGTCCCCACCCACCAAGACAAGCCAATCTTCCCGAGGACCAAAGGCACTTCCTCTTCCCCTGTGTCTCCCTGATGTGTCCCCACCCCAGGCCCTGCCCACGGCCCCTGATGCCCACAGCAGCCCCCACTGCAGCCCGGGAAATGGGTGTACATCACACAGGGGACTCAGGTGCACATTTGGAAATAAAGGGTAAGGGAGAGGCCAGAAAAGTCAAAGTGGGAGCAGGAGACCTTAGAACTGGGGAGGGGGAGAGGGAGGAGACATGCGGCAATAGCAGCTCAAGTGACTCAGGTCTTGTATGCGCACCTCAGCCATTTCCGTCTCCCCTACAAGCCACAGCCACTCTGCAAGAGGAAGCTGGGGTTTGTGGTTCCTGTTTTGCCTGGGAAGAAAGAGTAGCAGTGAAGAGGGGGCTGGTGGGAGCTCTGACACATTTCAGTGTCATTAATGCTTCCGCCAGGGGCGGAAGGGGCCGGATTGGTGGCTCTAGGGTGCATCCCCTCATCTATGATTAGCCTTGCAAAAGAGAACTTGGCTAAACTTTATATTGTGGCTATCTGTGTCTTCCTCCCACCTTCCTGTGACTTCCTTGATGGCAGATGCCATGTATGAAATGCTGCTGAATTTCTAGAGCCCTGCACGGTAGTAGGATTCCATTTTCCAGCAGTTGAGTGACCTGGGAGGCACGCTAGAGGGGGCACATTCTTTTTCTTTTCTTTTTTTTTTTTTTTGAGACAGTCTCACTCTGTCGCCCAGGCTGGAGTGTAGTGTCGAGATCTTGGCTCACCGCAACGCAACCTCTGCCTCCCTGGTTCAAGTGATTCTCCTGCCTCAGCCTCCCATGCCCGGCTAATTTTTGTATCTTTAGTACAGACAGGGTTTTGCCATTTGGCCAGGCTGGTCTCGAACTCCTGACCTCAGGTGATCTGCCCACCTTGGCCTCCCAAAGTGTTGGGATGATGGATGTGAGCCACCACGCCTAGACCAGAGGGCACATTTCAAACAGCATTCTGAAGGCCTGGTGGTGAGAAAGAGCGGATAGAGCTGGCACAGCCCATAGCAGAGATGAGGCCGAGGACAAGAAGAGAATGCAGGATGCCACTTTCCACCTAGAGGAAGGTAAGAATATGATTCCTTATTTGGAACTACATAAAGTGACCTTGCTCTACTTCTCTTCCCCATACCCTCCTTCTCCCCTCTCCAGCCCCACTTTCCTATTCCAATTAGGGCAATTGGATGAAATCACAGCATCGGAATCTTAGGCCTTAAAAACATTTAGTCTGGCCAGGTGCGGTGGCTCACGCCTGTAGTCCCAGCACTTTGGGAAGCCAAGGCGGATGGATTGCTTGAGCTCAGGAGTTTGAGGCCAGCCTGGGCAACGTGGCAAAATCCCGTCTCTACAAAAAATACAAAAATCAGCTGGGCATGGTGGTGCGCACCTGCTGTCCCAGCTACTCAGGAGGCTGAGGTGGGAGGATCGCCTGAGCCTGGGAGGTCAATGTTGCAGCAAACCAAGATCCTGCTGCTGCACTCCAGCCTGGGCAACAGAGCAAAACCCTGTCAAAAAAAAAAAAAAAAAAATCTGGTCTAAGCACCACCTTTGATGGAGGCAGGAATCCTGCAGCAGCCTGGAGCCAACCCAGTGGCCCTCTGGTGCTCTATTTCTTATCACTATACAGGTCTCTAAAGTCACCTTTATGTGTAACATTGTATGATCGTCAGCAATTTTCCAATTTTTTTCACACGTATATATGTGTCTCTTCCTTTCTTTTTTACTTTTTCTTTTTTTGAAAGAGGATCTTTTTTTGAGAGAGGATCTTTTTTTGAGAGACGATCTCACTCTGTCGCCCAGGCTGGAGTGCAAGTGGCATGATCATAGCTCACTGTAGCTTCACCTCCTAGGCACAAGTGATCCTCCCACCTCAGCCTCCAAAGTACCTGTGACTACAGGCATGCGCCACCACGCCCGGCTAATTTTTGTTTTATATGTATATATATTATACATATATATAGTTATATATATATTTGTACCTTGGTTTTCTCATCTGTAACACCAGGGGTTGAAGTGCTGTGATATTTTTTGGTTCTAGGATAATTTGGAAATAGGGATCTCTTAACATCTTGGATACTGCCAATAGATAATTCATGAAATCCCCTTAGATGGGTATTATGTTTATTTAGGTCTCTAAAACAATTTGTAAAGTCAACAGATGGGGATAAGAATGACCTGAAGCTAGTCGTCTTTGTTCGAAACCAGAAACACTCCTGCCTCAAAAAAAAAAAAAAAAAAACCCAAAAAGGGAGGAGTAGGCAGGTCCATATTTGTTTCTGGCAAGTGAGTGCTGAAGGAAAGGAACTGAAGCCTCCCACAGCCATAACTGGTCCTGGCAGGATACCGTCTCGGTCTTGAGCGCCACTGATCTAAGGTCATAGCTCTGCTTGCTGCTCCCACCCGCTCCAGTTTAAAACCTGCGGTTCCAAGGTTCTCCGGCCCCTCCCTTTCTCACGCTCCGAAGCCGAGAAGGCCCAAAGCGAAGATAGAGAGGACCCGGAAGTAGGGAAAACCTCTGAGCACGTGATGGGGGAACACGCGGGTGCTGTCACGTGATCCGACAGCCGGCCTCTGCAAAGTGCAGAATGTTCTGCTGCTCTTAAAGGTACAGGCCGCAGGGGCCCTGCTGTAGACGGGGTGGGGGCAGAGTGCGATGGGTGGGGCGTGGTGGGTCGTAGGGCGCTCGAGATGGAGCCCCCAGCTTCCTTGATGGATCGCGGGGCGCGAGTGCCCCAGACAAGCCGGAGCTGGGACCGGCAATCGGGCGTTGATCCTTGTCGCCTGTCGCAGACCCTCATCCCTCCCCTGGGAGCCCCTTTTGGACACTTTATGACCCTGGACCCTTGGGGGACCTGAACTTGATGCGATGGGAGGCTGTGCGGGCTCGCGGCGGCGCCGCCTTTCGGATTCCGAGGGTGAGTAATCCGGCCCACCCTCTTGGAGCGACCACCTCTGGCTCGCAGCCCACCTGAGGGGAGTGAGAGCTGACTCGGCCCCGGGAGGACACGCATGCGGCCGTCGTGCGCCAGAGAGTGGGTGGGGGTCATGCCCTCTTCTCGCTCTCCCAGGTGAGGAGACCGTCCGGGAGCCACGGCCCCCTCTATTGGACCATCAGGGCGCGCACTGGAAGAACGCGGTGGGCTTCTGGTGAGTGGCCTGAGAGTTCAGCAAGTGACAATGGCGTGGGAAGAAGGAAGTGACAGGAGGAAAGGGGGAAGAAGGAGTTAAGCTGCGCAAAGGAGCTGAACCCACAAATATTTACTGAATCCACTGGTTTGCCCGGGGGCAGCATGTAAAATTTCCAAACTTCACTCCTTATCACCTTCGGGATTTAGCCAGATCCTCATACCATCTGTAGGATTATTTACTTTTTTCCTTCAACCAATTCAGCCTTAAAGTTTTTTAATGCACATATCTTTTAAAAGAAAACTTTAAATCACGACTCCACATGGAAAACCAGCATTTTCCTAATGAACGTTTAAATAAATGCATCACTACTAAAACTTTTATTTTTTAAATTTATTTTATCTTATTCTTTTTCTTTCTGAGACAGGGTCTTGCTCTGTTGCTCAGGTTGGAATGCAGTGAAGCAATCACAGCTCACTGCAGCCTAGAACTCCTGGGCTCAAGTGATCCTCCCACCTCAGCCTCCAGGTAGCTGTGACTACAGGCGTGCACCACCTCACCTGGCTAATTTTTTAATTTTTTTATAGAGATGGGGTCTCACTATGGGACCTGGACTGGTCTCAAACTCGTGGCCTCAAGTGATCCTCCTACCTCAACCTTCCAAAGTACTGAGATTGCAAGCGTGAGCCACCATGCCGGGCCTGAACCTTTTTTTCATTTAATTTTATTTTTGAGACAGAGTCTCACTCTGTCACCCAGGCTAGAGAGCAGGGGCACGATCTCGGCTCACCAAAACCTCCGCCTCCCAGGTTCAAGCGATTCTCCTGTCTCAGCCCCCTGAATAGCTGGGATTACAGGCACGAGTCACCAGACACAGCTAATTTTTTGTATTTTTAGTAGAGATGGGATTTCACCATGCTGGTCAGGCTGGTCTGGAACTCCTGACCTTAGGTAATCCGCTTGCCTCCACCTCCCACAGTGCTGGGATTACAGGTGTGAGCCACCGTGCCCCGCCCTGAAACTTTTTAAAAGGTCATCCATATACCTTCTAAAATCATACAAATACCAAGCCTCCGGAAATACTTCTAGCATTAACCTAAACATTGAGGACTTGGATCCTCCACCCACTTCCGGACTGGGTTAGAAGTGGCTTCCCATGTACTGTTTGGAAGAGTCACTTAACCTCTCTGACCCTGGTTCCTCTACAGTCAAATGGGAAGAGTAGTATTGTAGTTCTACTTCAAAGTCTTGTGAAAAGGCCCCTAATGAAATCTCTGGCACCGGACCCAGATTCCCTCCCATCACTGAGTGCAACTCTGGGAGATGAGAGTAAACAAACAGAACCCTTCCTGAATCCTAAAGGCCTTTGGTCTTATCTTGTTTTGATCCATATAGCATTCTGTGGGGGGGGATAGTCAGGAGATAAATTTGTATCCCTATTTTGCACATGAGTAGACTGAGACTACTAAACAGCAGACTTGGGGCTTGAACACAGTCCTTTTGGTTTCGAGCCCCAGGATTTTTTTTTTGAGATAGAGTCTCAAAAAAGCAGAATCTTGGCTTACTACAACCTCCGCCTCCCAATTCAGGCGATTCTTGTGCCTCACCCTCTGAAGTAGCTGGGATTACAGGCGTGAGCCACCACACCCAACTGATTTTTGTATTTCCGGTAGAGACGGGATTTTGTCATGTTGGCTAGGATGATCTCGAACTCCTGGCCTCAAGTGATCTACCGGCCTCAGCCTCCCAAAGTGCTGGGATTACAGGTGTGAGCCACCGCGCCCGACTTCCCCAGGATTTTTTTTTTTTTTTTTTTTTTACTGTACTGCAGTGCATCAGAGGATGAGAAATGCCCCAGGAACTGAGTCACAGTGGGAGCTCAGAGGAGAGAGTGGTCATGGAGAGCTTCTGGGAGAGGCCTGGGAGGCTGGAAGTGAATCCAACTCTGTGATCCCAAAGCCCCTATTTCTTCCTCTTTTTTTTCTTTTCTTTTTTTTTTTTTTTGAGATGGAGTCTCACTCTTGTAACCCAGACTGGAGTGCAATGGTGCAATCTCGGCTCACCGCAAACTCTGCCTTTCAGGTTCAAGTGGTTCTCCTGCCGCAGCCTCCCGAGTAGCTAGGATTACAGGCATGTGCCACTTCTCCCGGCTAATTTCATATTTTTTAGTAGAGACGGGGTTTCTCCATGTTGGTCAGGCTGGTCTCAAACTCCCGACCTCAGGTGATCCGCCTACCTTGGCCCCTCAAAGTGCTGGGATTACAGGTGTGAGCCACCGTACCCGGCCTCTTCCTTTTTATTTTTTATTTTTGTAACAGGGTCTTGCTCTGTCACCCAGGCTGGAGTGCAGTGGCATGATCACAGTTCACTGCAGCCTCTAACTCCTGGACTCAAGCAATCCTCCACCTCAGCCGCCCAAGTAGCTGGGACTACAGTTTGAGCCACCACACCTGGCTAATTTTTTAATTTTTTGTAGAGATGGGGGTCTCACTGTCTTGCCCAAGCACCAAAGCCTGTATTTCTGACCCCAACACTGAATGAAGATGGGATCTGGTGATAGAGGGAAAAAAAAAGAGGGAGCTGATTGAAGGGCACAGGTAAGGGGAGGTTTGGCACAAAGGCTACAGATGGCTGCAGGATCAGGAGGGAGCTGAGACCTGTGCTGCGCCTTCCAGGCTGCTGGGCCTTTGCAACAACTTCTCTTATGTGGTGATGCTGAGTGCTGCCCATGACATCCTTAGCCACGAGAGGACATCAGGAAACCAGAGCCATGTAAGTGACTCTCTACCACCACTACCATGGTTAGTCCCTGTGGGAAGATGAGGGCGTGGGACAGAGGCCCCCTTGAAAAACTCATGGAATGGGGTGGCCAAGGGATGGCACAAGGTGGGGTAAAGTTTCCAGTCTCTGGCTGGGCACAGTGGCTCACACCCATAATCCCAGCAGTTTGGGAGGCTGAGGCAGGCAGATCACTTGAAGTCAGGAGTTCGAGACCAACCTGGCCAACATGGTGAAACTCCAACTCTACTAAAAATACAAAAACTAGCTGGGTGTGGTGGCACACACCTGTAGTCTGAGCTACTCAAGAGGCTGAGGCAGAAGAATTGCTTGAAGCCAGGAGGCAGCGGTTGCAATGAGCCAAGATCATACCACTGCACTCTAACTTGGGCAACAGAGTGAGACTCCGTCTCAAAAAAAAAGAAAACTCTTGAATGTGTTATCTAAACAAAGTCCATTTACGGGGCCATCTGTGGCCTGTGGTCTAGTAGGGTGAGACTCATATGGAAACCCCCTCTTCATTGTGCATGCAGAGACACTGAGGTCCTGAGAGGTCAGTCACTGCCGACCCAAAGCCATCCTTCAATTGAAGGCAGAGCTGGGCTGGGAGCTGGCTCTGTGTGTCTATCCCTCTGCTTCCAGGGTGAAAGACATTGTTTTCTTCCATCAGGTGGACCCAGGCCCGGCGCCCATCCCCCACAACAGCTCATCACGATTTGACTGCAACTCTGTCTCTACGGCTGTGCGTACTAATCTCACCTGGTCCTCTCCTGACCCAGGGCCCCTGGGTCTATAGACCCCACTCCCAGCCCTTCACTACCCAACTGGGACTGTCATGATTAAAACCGTTGAGACCTGGGCTGGGCGCATTGGCTCACACTTGTAATCCCGGCACTTTGGGAGACCAAGGTGGGAGGATCACTTGAGCTTAGGAGTTTGAGACCAGCCTGGGCAGTATAGTGAGACCCCATCTTAAGGAAAAAGAAAAAAAAAAGGGTATATGTAATAATCGAGACCTTAATATAATTTCTGAGGCTGAGGCGGGCAGATCACTTGAGGCCAGGAGTTCAAGACCAGCCTGGCCAACATGGTGAAACCCCATCTGTACTAAAAATACAAAAATTAGCCAGGTGTGGTGGTGCATGCCTGTAATCCCAGCTACTTGGGAGGCTGAGGCAGGAGAGTCACTTGAACCCAGGAGGTGGAGGTTGTAGTGAGCTAAGATCGAGTCACTACACTCCAGCCTGGGTGGCAGAGTGAGACTCAGTCTCAAAAAAAAAAAAAAAGATATTTATATATATATTTCTGAGCCCTTTCTGTATGTAGCATATATTAGCTCGTTTAATCCACACAGCAGTCCTGTGAGCTAGGCGCTATGATATCCCCATTTTCCAGATGAGGAAACTGAAGCTGATAGAATATAAACTCTTGACACACAGCTAAGGAGTGGCAGGGCTGAGACTTGAACCCAGGTGTGCCTGACCCCAGAGCCTGTGTTTGTAGCAGGCCAGCTCCTACCTCTCCTTGGCCACGTGGTTGGGAGGGTTGTCCCCTGGAACCTCTGGGGTCTCACTCCTTTCTCCTGTCCCAGGCCGTGCTCCTGGCAGACATCCTCCCCACGCTCGTCATCAAATTGTTGGCTCCTCTTGGCCTTCACCTGCTGCCCTACAGGTCTGGGTGGGAGTAGCAGGAGGCAGGGCAGGCAGGAGCTGAGAATGGGGAGGCTGGGAGGGCTGAGATGCTGAGAGTAGAGACTGACCTTCCCTCTCTCTTCCGTTCTGGCCCCCTCAGCCCCCGGGTTCTTGTCAGTGGGATTTGTGCTGCTGGAAGCTTCGTCCTGGTTGCCTTTTCTCATTCTGTGGGGACCAGCCTGTGTGGTGAGTGTGCGGTTCTGTGTCAGATGGGGGTCCCTGAGGAACCGCATCAGAGCATTTGTGGGAAGAGTCTCCCCAGCCTCCCAGAGGAAAGAGATTCATTCTGTCACCGTCAGAAGCCTGCTAGGGCTATCAGCAGTAGGAGATGGGATACTGGGACAATTTGAAGGGGTAGGCAGTGGAGGAGATGGGAGAAAATGGATGAATTAGACGGAAATTGAGGTGAACAAAGTCAAGACTCTGTGATGGGTCAGGCACGTTGACTCATGCCTATAATCCCAGCATTTTGGAAAGCCGAGGCGGGCGGATCACCTGAGGTCAGGAGTTCGAAACCAGCCTGGCCAACATGGAGAAACCGTGTCTCTACCAAAAATACAAAAATTAGCTGGGTGTGGTGGCACGAGCCTGTAATCCCAGCTACTCAGGAGGCTGAGGCAGGAGAATCTCTTGAACCTGGGAGGCAGAGGTTGCAGTGAGCCGAGATCACGCCACTGTACTCCAGCCTGGGTGACAGGGCAAGACTCCATCTCCAAAAGGAAAAGAAAATAAAAAGAAAAAGACTGATGGAGGGGCAGAGCCATCAAGGGTGCATGTCTGCTCCTGGTCTGATAACTGGGTGGATGGAGGTGCCACTCTTCATGAAGGGACACACAGGGGAGGGGGACTCTGCTTCAGACCTGGAACCTGGCCTGTACGCGAGATCTGTTGGAGCCTCTATGAGGTGATATGGAGGAGGCCATGGCCAGACACCTTAGGGGCCTGGGCGATGTGGCAAGGCGAGGTGTTACCACCCCGTTGCTTGTCCTCCCCCCAGGTGTGGTCTTGGCTAGCATCTCATCAGGCCTTGGGGAGGTCACCTTCCTCTCCCTCACTGCCTTCTACCCCAGGTAAGCAGGTGGAGCAGGGAATGTGGGGAGAGGCTGTCATATGGTCGGCCTTGGTCCTCCTGAATGTTCCTGTGTTCTCCTTCCCAGGGCTGTGATCTCCTGGTGGTCCTCAGGGACTGGGGGAGCTGGGCTGCTGGGGGCCCTGTCCTACCTGGGCCTCACCCAGGCCGGCCTCTCCCCCCAGCAGACCCTGCTCTCCATGCTGGGTATCCCTGCCCTGCTGCTGGCCAGGTGAGCTGCCCTGAACTGGGAGGGAGAGGGGTCCAAGGAGAGAAAACTTGGCCATGGCCAGGCGTGGTGGCTCACGCCTGTAATCCCAGCACTTTGGGAGGCCAAGGAGGGCGGATCGCCTAAGGTCAGGAAACCAGCCTGGCCAACATGGTGAAACCCCGTCTCTACTAAAAATACAAAAATTAGCCAGGTGTGTTGGCGGGTGCCTGTAGTCCCAACTACTCAGGAGGCTGAGGCAGGAAGATTGCTTGAACCCTGGAGGCAGTGGTGGCAGTGAGCTGAGATCTCACCATTGCACTCCAGCCCGGGCGACAGTAAGACTGTCTCAGGAAAAAAAAAAGAAAGAAAACTTGATTATGATTGCAACCTTCAAGTCCCTACCTTGCTCTGAAGGGAGGTGGAATCTGGACTCTGATAGCCCCATGTGTGAGTCCTGGAGCTGCTACTTTTTAGCTGTGTGGTGTTGAACAAGTTACTCCACCCCTCTGAACCCTCAGTTTCCCCATATCTCAAATGGCAGTCATTCTTGCTTTCCTGGGAGGTGATGAGGGTAATGCATTCAGCACAGTGTGGTTCCCAAGGTGATTAGAAATAGGATGAGGGTGGACTTTGATTAGTTCTTTTTTTTTTGAGACAAAGTCTCGTTCTGTCACTCAGGCTGGAATGTAGTGGCTGGTGTGATCTCAGCTGACTGCAACTTCGGTCTCCCGGGCTCTAGTGATTCTCCTGCCTCAACCTCCCACGTAGCTGGGACCACAGGCCCATGCCACCATGCCTGGCTAATTTTTTATATTTTTAGTAGACACGGGTTTCACTGTGTTGGCCAGGCTGATCTTGAACTCCTGACCTCAAGTGATCCACCTGCATTGGCCTCCCATAATGCTGGGAATACAGGCGTGAGCCGCCGTGCCTGGCCTGATATAGTTCTTGTATTTTCATGCATATTAGGAAGCACTTTGGCCAGGCATGGTGGCGGGGTGAAACCCGTCTCTACTAAAAATACAAAAATTAGCCAGGCTTAGTGGCACTTGCCTATAGTCCCAGCTACTCGGGAGACTGAGGCAGAAGAATCGCCAGGAGGCAGAGGTTGCAGTGAGCCGAGATCATGCCACTGCACTCCAGGCTGGGCAACAGAGCGAGACTCATCTCAAAAAAAAAACAAAAAAAAAGGAAACACTTTGAACTAGCCAATCACGCCTGACCCTTCACAAGATTAGTGCTTAGGACAAGTCCAGGTAGAAAAAGTGAGTCCATTTAAAGGAAAATATTAAGTAAATATATATATATATATATATATATATATACAGGAGGAATGTGGATATGGCAAATAACATGAAGCCAGAACCTAAGTGACTAAAATCGAGGAAGTTCTGGCCTAGCACAGAGTGAACGTATAATTAATGGGAACTAGAGCAACCATTAGAATAATAATGGCCAGAAAACAGAACTGACTCGCTTGATATGAGCCAGCAGTCCAAATGAGGGCCTGCTGAGCATAGTGGCTCATGGCTGTAATCCCAGTGCTTTAATAGACTGAACCTGGAGGACCACTAGAGGTGAGAAATTTGAGACCAGCCTGGGCAGCATAGCGAGATTCCATTTATACAAAAAATGGAAAATATGAGGCGGGCTTAGTGGCAAATGCCTGTAGTCCCAGCTACTTGGGAGGCTGAGGCAGGAGGATTGCTTGAGCCTGGGAGGTCGAGACTGCAGTGAGCTATGATTGCACCACTGCATTCCAGCCTGGGTGATGGAGAAAGACCCTGTCTCTGAAAAAAAATCACAACAAAACAAAGGCCCATGAATAGGAACAACAAGGAGATAAATTCAGCTCCAAAGAAGGAAGCCTTTGTCTACAATTGGGGCTCTCCAGCACACTGTAGGCACCTTAGAGGCAGTGAGCTACCCATCTTTGGAAGTGTTCAAAGGTAGAGGTGTTCCCTGGGAAAAGAGTGGCCTAGACAGTCCCTGGGGACCTTCCCAGCCAGTAGGGTTCTCTGACCCTGCCTTCATCCTACTCCTAGCTATTTCTTGTTGCTCACATCTCCTGAGGCCCAGGACCCTGGAGGGGAAGAAGAGGCGGAGAGCTCAGCCCGGCAGCCCCTCATAAGAACCGAGGCCCCGGAGTCGAAGCCAGGTAGGAGACACCCTTAGAGAGGTCACTTTCTCTCTGGGTTTGGCCTTTTCCTCTCTGCAGTGGACACAGTTATGAGGGGAAAGAGAGTGAGTGTACTGGTTATGGGAAAAGCCTTTGTCTATTTGAGAAATACTTGTTGAGGCCCAGCACAGAGGCTCACGCCTATAATATCCCAGCACTTTGGGAGGCTGAGGCAGGAGGATCTCTTGAGCTCAGGAGTTTGAGTCCAGCTTGGGCAACAGAGCAAGACCCTGTCATAAAAAAGAAAAGAAAGAAAGAAAAGAAAGGGAGGGATGGAGAGGTATTAATTGAGTACTTACCATGTGCCAGGCATTCCAATCACAAGTGCTGAGGTCCTGCGGTGGGGATAAGCTGGGATGTTCTAGCTCAAGTGATCCTTTGGAAGTGTTCAAAGGGATAAGCTTGAACCAGGAGGCGGAGGTTGCAGTGAGTCGAGATCGCACCACTGCACTCCTGCCTGGGCAACTGAGTGAGACTCTGTCTCAAAAAATAAAAACAATTTAAAAAGAGACATGAAGAGGTCTCACCTGGTGAGCTGTTTTTTTTTCATCATGGTAAAAAGTATGTATATTACTCGAAGTTTACCATTTTATTATTTTTTTATCTTATTTTATTTTTTTGAGACGGAGTTTCACTCTTTTTTTTTTTTTTTTTTTTGAAAGGGGTCCCCC
>NC_037688.1:55715636-55724154 GCF_003255815.1 Theropithecus gelada
TTTGAGACGGAGTCTCGCTTTGTCGCCCAGGCTGGAGTGCGGTGGCGTGATCTCGGCTCACTGCAAGCTCTGCCTCCCGGGTTCACGCCATTCTCCTGCCTCAGCCTCCGGAGTAGCTGGGACTACAGACGCCCGCCACCGCGCCCGGCTAATTTTTTGTATTTTTAGTAGAGGCGGGGTTTCACCGTGGTCTTGATCTCCTGACCTTGTGATCCACCCGCCTCGGCCTCCCAAAGTGCTGGGATTACAGGCGGAGTTTCACTCTTGTTGCCCAGGCTGGAGTGCGATGGCGCAATCTCAGCTCACTGCAACCTCTGCCTCCCAGGTTCAAGTGATTCTCCCGCCTCAGCCACCTGAGTAGCTGGGATTACAGTCACCCGCCACCACACACGGCTAATTTTTGTATTTTTAGTAGAGATGGGGTTTCTCCATGTTGGCCAGGGTGATCTTGAACTCCTGAGGTGGGTGATCCGCCCACCTCAGCCTCCCAAATTGCTGGGATTATAAGCGTGAGCCACTGCGCCCAGCCATTTTAACAAATTTTAACATTTTAACAATTCTTAAAATTTGTTACATCCAATCCAGTGGCATGTAAGTCACTTCCCACTGTTGCGTGGTCTGGTTAATTCTGTCACACCGGCACCTCTTTGCCGAGTCTTCAGTGTGAAAACTTCATCTGCCCTTCTCTTTCTGTTCCCCTGCAGGCTCCAGCTCCAGCCTCTCCCTTCGGGAAAGGTGGACAGTGTTCAAGGTTCGGATGATGGCTGGGGTGTGTCCCCATGGGGGTTGCTCACCTCCGGGCCCCCCACTTACATCTTCTGCCTTTTCCAGGGTCTGCTGTGGTACATTGTCCCCTTGGTCGTGGTTTACTTTGCAGAATATTTCATCAACCAGGGACTTGTGAGTGAGGGGTGCTGGGAGGGGTGTGGAGGTGGTGACTGGGGCTGGGACCCACACAGCCCCATCCATCTCCCCTGTCTGGTCTTTGCTGCAGTTTGAACTCCTCTTTTTCCGGAACACTTCCCTGAGTCACGCTCAGCAATACCGCTGGTAAGAGGAGCGAGGGCGGTGGGCTGGGAGGGCGCTGTGGTGATGGGGCTGCCCTGCTCAGTAGGGACCTGGGGGAGTGGGATGGTCCCTGGAGGAGCCTCCTCTCCTACTCCCTACCCTAACCTCAGGTACCAGATGTTGTACCAGGCAGGCGTCTTTGCCTCCCGCTCTTCTCTCCGCTGCTGTCACATCCGTTTCACCTGGGCCCTGGCCCTGCTGCAGGTACCAAACCCCTGCCCCTCACTCCGTTCCCACCTTGGCTTCCAGCTTCCCCAAACTCCCCTGCTTCCCACTATCAGTAGGAAGTGTAGTTTTTTGTTTGTTTGTTTGTTTGTTTTTTGAGACAGAGTCTCACTCTGTCGTCCAGGCTGGAGTGCAGTGGTGCAATCTTGGCTCACTGCAACCTCTGCCTCCCGGATTCAAGTGATTCTCCTGCCTCAGTCTCCCGAGTAGCTGGGATTACAGGCGCCTACCTCCATACCTGTCTAATTTTTGTATTTTTAGTAGAGGTGGGGTTTTGCCATATTTGCTGGTCTTGAACTCCTGACCTCAGGTGATGTCAAAGTGCTTAGCCTCCCAAAGTGCTGGGATTACAGGGAAGTGGAAATTGTACACTGTCATTTCTTAGCACAGGGAACCCAAGTCCAGCAGGGCTCCATGTAAAATGTATAGCCTCAGGAGCCAAGTACTCAGCCACTGAGTGACTTAGGGCAGGTCTCAGAACCACTCTGAGCAGCAATTTCCTCATGTATAAATTGGGTGTGGCCAATACCTATTTTTCAGAGTAATTGTAAGAAATAGAGATGAAAGAAAGAATGGAAGAACAAGGTTTTGTATTGTGTATGTGTGTGTGTGTGTGTGTGTGTGTGTGTGTGTGTGTGTGTGTGTGTGTTTTAAGCCGTGTGGTGATTGGGATGGGCCAGGTGGCTCATACCTGTAATCCCAGCACTTTGGGAGGCTGAGGCAGGTGGATCATTTGAGCCTGGTAGTTCAAGTCCAGCCTGGGCAACATGGCAAAATCACATCTCTACAAAAATTAGCCAGGTGTGGTGGTGCACACCTGTAGTCTAGGAAGCTGAGGTGGGAGGATCACTTGAGCCTATGAGGTCAAGGCTGCGGTGAACCAAGGTCATGCCTCTGCACTCCAGCCTAGGCAACAGAACGAGACCCTGTCTCCCGAAAAACAAAAAAAGAAAGAAAGAAAGTCAGGACCTTCCTCTGTCGCCCAGGCTGGAGTACAGTGGCATGATCATAGGTCACTTACCTCATGCAAAGAGACAGGCTTTCAAATGATGTTTCTAACTATAAGAAAATGTGCAGTTCCTTTATTCTAGATAGTTAATTATCATAGAATTGGTGACTTTGTAGTCAATGGGTTATTTATCTTAAGGGTGGTGAGCAAATTCCACTGCCCTTGGTAAACAGTAGTTTACAGCTTTAAGGGCACAAACACCCTTCCTTACAACAGTCTAATAAAAGGAGTTTCATATAACCAGTATTCATTGTTTCAAGGTTACAAATCCACAGTCCCTGGAGGTCACTGTTACAATAAACTGTCAACTGTGACAGGAAAGTCCTCTGCCCTTGAAATTTAGGAACTCCGCCAGTGGTGGTTCACACCTGTAATCCCAGCACTTTGGGAGCCGGAGGTAGGCGAATCACCTGAGGTCAGGAGTTCGAGACCAGTCTGGCCAACACAGTGAAACCCCGTCTCTACTAAAAATACAAAAATTAGTCGGGCATGGTGGCATCTGTCTGTCATCCCAGCTACTCACTAGGCTGAGGCAGGAGAATTGCTTGAATCTGGGAGATGCAGGTTGCAGTGAGCTGAGATCGCACCACTGCACTCCAGCCTGGGCCACACAGAGCAAGACTCCATCTCCAAAAAAAAAAAAACCTTAGGAATTCAATTCTGTGATAGCAAAATACAGAAATAGAGATTATACTTTAGGCCAGGTGTTGTGACTCACACCTATAATCCCAATGCTTTTGGAGGCTAGGGTGCGGGGCTGACTTGAAGCCAGGAGCTTGAGACCAGACTGGGCAACATAATGAGACCCCCATCTCTAAAAAAAAAAAAAAAAAAAAACAGGCGGGAGAATTGCTTGAGCCCAGGAGTTTGAGAGAGCAGCCTGGGTAACGTCATGAGACCCCATCTCTACAAAAAACAGGGTGTGGTGACATTCACCTGTAATCCCAGCTACTTGGGAGGCTGAGGCGGGAGGATCGCTTCAGCCCAGGAGTTCCAGGCTGCAGTGAGCCATAATCATGCTACTGTATCCCAGCCTGGGTGAGACCCTATCTCAAAAAAAAAAAAAAAAAGAAAAAAAAAATTACACTTTAATATTATGGCAAAAGCATGTAAATATCCTCCAACCTTCTGCCTTATTTATCTGA
Organism: Theropithecus gelada; assembly: GCF_003255815.1. Classification (NCBI taxonomy): domain Eukaryota; kingdom Metazoa; phylum Chordata; class Mammalia; order Primates; family Cercopithecidae; genus Theropithecus; species Theropithecus gelada. The sequence goes on from NC_037688.1 coordinate 55,719,084, forward strand.
GCAGTGCTGCAAGCCCAGGGTTTGTACCCACAAAATCCCAGATTTATAACTTGGGGTGCTTCTAGATACCACTGAAATATGTAGCTTATGGTTTTAAGCTACATGTTTTTAGCTATAATTTTTTTTTTTTTTTTTGAGATAAAGTCTCGCTCCATTGCCCAGGCTAGAATGCAGTGGTGCAATCTTGGCTCACTGCAACCTCTGCCTCCCACATTCAAGCAATTCTCAAGGCTCAGCCTTGCGAGTAGCTGGGATTACAGGTGCACGCCACCACGCCCGGATAATTTTTTGTTTTGTTTTGTTTTGTTTTTTAGAGACAGAGTTTCGCTCTTGTTGCTCAGGCTGGAGTGCAATGGCGTGATCTCAGCTCACTGCAACCTCCGCCTCTGGGATTCAAGCGATTCTCCTGCCTCAGCCTCCTGAGTAGCTGGGATTACAGGCACGTGCCACCACACCTGGCTAATTTTTGTATTTTTTAGTAGAGATGGGATTTCGCCATGTTGGCTAGGCTGGTCTTGAACTCCTGACCTCAGGTGATCCACCCACCTTGGCCTCCCAAAGTGCTGGGATTACAGGCATGAGCCACCACACCTGGCTAGGGGTGTGTCCTTTTTAATGCTCAGCTTTAAGTCCACCTCAGATTTAATGAATTAGGACCTCTAGGGTAAGCCCTGCTTGGGGCATTTGTACCTAGATCCCCAGGCGATGTTTACGTGTACGAAAAGTATGAACCGCCAGGAAGTGGCCTACACACTGCACAAGAGGCAACGTGGCATGGTCAGGGCTAGGAGAATGGCACCTCCCTGAGAGACTGGGATACAGAGGTGGGACCTACACCCTGGGGTGGGGATCAAGGAGGCTTCCTGGCCAAGTGCGGTGGCTCCTGCCTATAATCCCAGCACTTTGGGAGGCTGAGGCAGAGGGGCAGCAACTGCTTGAGGCCAGGAGTTCAAGCCCAGCTGAATAGGATGCCCGCCTACTCCCACCTTGTTTTACCGTAGTGAACCAGTGGTTTTTCAAACAGGGGCAGTTTTGCTGCCCAGGGGATGTTGGGCAACGTCTGCAGGCATTCTTTGGTTGTTACAACTAAGGGATGCTATGGGCATCTAGCGGGCAGAGGCCAGGGATGCTGCTAAATGCACTGCTGTACACAGAACAGCCCTCACCACACAGAACGACCAGCACCAAATGCCAAGAGTGCTGCAATTGAGAAATCCTGGTTTCAATGGTCCCACTTCCTTTAGGAAGCCTCCGGGTTTTTTGTTTGTTTGTTTGTTTGTTTGTTTGTTTTTTGAGACAGGATCTTGCTCTGTCACCCAGGCTGGAGTACAGTGACACAGTCATAGCTTACTGCAGCCTCCACCTCCTGGGTTCAAGCAATTCTGCTCAGATTCCCGAGTAGCTGGGACTACAGGTGCATGCCACCACGCTCAACTAATTTTTAAATTTTTTATAGAGACGGAGTTTTGTTATGTTGCCCAGGCTGGTCTCAAACTCCTGGCCTCAAGTGATCATCCCACCTCGGTCTCCCAATGTGCTGGTATTACCTGCATGAGCCACCGCACCAGGCTGAGGTTGGCATTTTTGGGTTTTTTTTTTTTGAGATGGAGTCTCTCTCTGTTGCCCAGGCTGGAGTGCAGTGGTGCAATCTTGACTCACTGCAGCCTCTGCCTCCCAGGTTCAAGCGATTCTCCTGCCTCAGCCTCCCAAGTAGCTGGGACTACAGGACCACTACACCCAGCTAATTTTTGTATTTTTAGTTGAGATGAGGTTTTACCATGTTTAGCAGAGACCAGGCCAGGCTGGTCTCGAAATCCTGACCTCAGGTGATCTGCCTGCCTCAGCCTTCCAAAGTGCTGGGGATTACAGGTGTGAGCCACCACCCTGGGCTGGTGTTGAGATTTTATCTAGGCCCGGCAGCCCTCTCCTTCACCAGTATCTCCTAGAACCAAGGGCCCCTGGAGGAGAGGTCCCCTCTCCCTCCCTGCCCCACCCTGGGCCCAGGCTCAGCCTCTCCCTCTGCTCACAGTGCCTCAACCTGGCATTCCTGCTGGCGGACGTGTGGTTCGGCTTTCTGCCAAGCATCTACTTCGTCTTCCTGATCATTCTGTATGAGGGGCTCCTGGGAGGCGCAGCCTACGTGAACACCTTCCATAATATCGCCCTGGAGGTCAGCACCAGCCGGGCAAGGGCTGTGGGTGGCCTGTCCAGGGACACCCAGGGCAGGGATGTCTGGGACTGAAGCCTCACCCCTGCTCTCTGCCCTCCCAGACCAGTGATGAGCACCGGGAGTTTGCAATGGCGGCCACCTGCATCTCTGACACGCTGGGCATCTCCCTGTCGGGGCTCCTGGCTTTGCCTCTGCACGACTTTCTCTGCCAGCTCTCCTGATACTCGGGATCCTTGGGACGCAGGTCACACTCACCTGTGGGCAGAGGGGCAGGTCACATACCCAGGCCCACCCTAGAGCCCCTCCACGAACTGTGCTCCTGGCCTTTCCAGCAGGGCTGGGAGTAGGGAAGGGCTGAGACCTTGGTCCCCTTGCAGGGGGGGCTAGCCATTGTCTCCCGCTCAGGGAGCTTCTTCCTGGCATCATGCCCTCTGAATAAATGCCGATTTTATCCATGGACTTCTTGTGCTGTTTTTGTCTCTGAAAAGAAAATACTTTTATTATGAAGGTAATACATGACTACTTTCCTATATATAGACAGCATCAAGAAGGTATGTCAGCAGATTTCTCTCTTTTTGTTTGTTTTTTTTGTTTTGTTTTGTTTGACAAGAGTCTCGCTCTGTCACCCAGGCTGGAGTGCAATGGCGCGATCTTGGCTCACTGCAACCTCCACTTCCCGGTTCAAGCAATTCTCCTGCCTCAGCCTCCCGAGTAGCTGGGATTACAGCTGTGCACCACCACGTCCGGCCAGTTTGTATATTTTTAGTACAGATGGCGTTTTGCCATGTTGGCCAGGCTGGTCTCAAACTCATGACCTCAGGTGATCCATCTGCCTCGGCCCCCCAAAGTGCTGGGATTACAGGTCTGAGCCACTGTGCCTGGCCTCTGCCATTTTTAGGCCTTATGTATTCATTCATTCATGCATTCATTGTATGGTACAATCTATAAACAATCATGTTGGACATTCTTTCCAGCATGAAAGTTTCCAGAGAAGTGGAAAGAATTGTGCAGTGAATCACCCTGAGTGTGCACTACCAGGTTCTATGTTAACATTTTGTTACAGTTGCTTTATCATGTAGTCCAGCCCCCATCAAATCTATCCGCTCACTGTTCCATCACACCTGCTGAGGCATTTTATTTTTTATTATTTTTTTTATTTTTAGAGACAGGGTTGCACTCTGTCACCCAGGCTGAAGTGCAGTGGCACAGTCATGGCTCACTGTGGCCTGGACCTCCTAGACTCAAACAGTCCTCACACCTTGGCCTCTCAAGTAGCTGGGACTACAAGTGCACGACACCAAGCCCAGGTAATTTTTTTTTTTGTAGAGATGCGATCTCCTATGTTACTCAGGCTGATCTTGAACTCCTGAGCTCAAGCAATCCTGCCTCGGCCTCCGAAAGTACTGAGATTACAAGCATGAGCCACTGCTCCTGGCCTATAGTCCTGTTATTAGGTACAGTTTATATACACAGTAAAAAGTATAAATTGTTAGCCGGGCGCGGTGGCTCACGCCTGTAATCCCAGCACTTTGGGAGGCCGAGGTGGGCGGATCACAAGGTCAGGAGATCGAGACCATCCTGGCTAACACGGTGAAACCCCGTCTCTACTAAAAATACAAAAAAATTAGCCGGGCGTAGTGGCGGGCGCCTGTAGTCCCAGCTACTCAGGAGGCTGAGGCAGGAGAATGGCATAAACCCGGGAGGCGGAGCTTGCAGTGAGCCGAGATCGTGCCACTGCACTCTAGCCTGGGCAACAGAGCGAGACTCCGTCTAAAAAAAAAAAAAAAAAAAGTATAAATTGTTACATATTTTTACAGTAAACAGAGTCTGGGCCAGGCGCCATGGCTCACGCCTATAATCCCAGCACTTTGGGAGGCCAAGGCGGGCACGGGTGGATCACCTGAGGTCAGGAGTTTTGAGACCAGCCTGGACAATGTGACAAAACCCTGTCTCCACTAAAAATATAAAAAATTATCCAGGTGTGGTGGCATGCACCTGTAGTCCCAGCTACTTGGAAGGCTGAGGCACGAGAATTGCTTGATCCTAGGAGGCAGAGGTTGTGGTGAGCTGAAATTGCGCCACCGCACTCCAGCCTGGGTGACAGAGCAAGACTCTGTCTCAAAAAGAAAAACAACTGAGTCTGGCTTAGTGTTTCTCATACTTCATTGTTACCCTTTCTAATATATTTACCATATTTGAACCTAACAGTAGTACTTTTATTTACTTAATAGTTTTCATTAAAGCAACTAACCTTTAATATAAATTCAGTTATTTTAAAGGGAAGCATCATTATTAAAATCATGAGTTTGAGGTGATATATATGTATTTTCTACTATAAATAGTTATGTAACTATTGGAGTTTAAAATGAACATACAAGTTCCCCCTGAGGCTACTCCATCACGACCAGTGATGTTTGTGGACCCAGATCTAGGAAATGCTGACCCACTGGTTAATAGCATGGGCTTTGAGGGCAGAAGGAACTGACTTTCAGGTGCCAACCCTGCCATTCACTAGCTGTATGACCTTGGACAAGTCACTTCACCTCGCTGCACCTCAGTTTCCTGATCTCTCCAATGGGATAATAATAGCACCAGCACTTCATAAGGTGCTTTTGGAAACTACATGAGATCACGTCAACACCCAATAAACGGCTGGGCGCGGTGGCTCAAGCCTGTAATCCCAGCACTTTGGGAGGCTGAGATGGGCGGATCACGAGGTCAGGAGATCGAGACCATCCTGGCGAACACAGTGAAACCCCGTCTCTACTAAGAAATACAAAAAATAGCCGGGCGAGATGGCGGGCGCCTGTAGTCCCAGCTACTCGGGAGGCTGAGGCCGGAGAATGGCATGAACCCGGGAGGCGGAGCTTGCAGTGAGCTGAGATCCGGCCACTGCACTCC
>NC_037688.1:55724249-55727246 GCF_003255815.1 Theropithecus gelada
AAAAAAAAAAAAAAAAAAGTTATGTAACTATTGGAGTTTAAAATGAACATACAAGTTCCCCCTGAGGCTACTCCATCACGACCAGTGATGTTTGTGGACCCATATCTAGGAAATGCTGACCCACTGGTTAATAGCATGGGCTTTGAGGGCAAAAGGAACTGACTTTCAGGTGCCAAACCTGCCATTCACTAGCTGTATGACCTTGGGCAAGTCACTTCACCTCGCTGCACCTCAGTTTCCTGATCTCTCCAATGGGATAATAATAGCACCAGCACTTCATAAGGTGCTTTTGGAAACTACATGAGATCACGTCAACACCCAATAAACATCAGCTCTGATCATGCTATGATATGACTCCTGCCTCTCACCTTTGCATTGCATTATACCCATGTTTCTCAAGCCTTAGTGTGCACTGGAGGCCTTGTTTTTGTTTTTGTTTTTGTTTTCTTGGAGACCAAGAGTCTTGCTCTGTCACCCAGGCTGGAGTACAGTGGCATGATCATGGCTCACTGCAGCCTCAACCTCCTGGGCTCAAGGGATCCTCCTGCCTCAGTCCCCTGAGTATCTAAGACTGCAGGCACGCACCACCATACCTGGCTAATTTTTATATTTTTGCTAGAGATGGGGTTTTACCATGTTGTCCAGGCTGGTCTTGTACTCCAGAGCTCAAGTGATCCACCCACCTTGACCTCCCAAAGTGCCAGGATTACAAGTGTGAGCCACTGCGCCCGGCCCTGCCTGGCTAATTTTTAAATGTTTTCTGTAGAGACGAGGTCTTGCTATGTTGCTGAGGCTGGACTGGAACTACTGGCCTCAAGCAATCCACCTGCCTCAGCCTCCCAAAGAGCTGGGATTATTATTCATGAGCCACCACACCCAGCCACAATGTTTTATTTATCCATTTGTTAGTTGATGGATATTTGGGTTTCAATTTTTTGACTTACTATGAATCATGCTGCTATAAATGTTCGTATAAAGTTTTTGTGTGGACACATGTTTTCCATTTCTCTCGGATAATATCAAGGAGTGGAATTGCTGGGTCGGTGGTAATTTTGTTTGATCCTTTGAGGAACTACCATACTGTTTCCCAAAGTGGCTGCAATTTTACATTCCACTGGCAGTGTAGGAGGACTCTAATTTATCCATGTCCCCACCAATACTTGCTCTTTTCCATTCTTTTTCCACTGCAGCCTCCGCCTCACCGGTTCAAGCGATTCCCCTGCCCTTTTTTTTTTTTTTTTTTTCTTTTTGAGAGAGTCTGCTCTGTTGCCCAGGCTGGAGTGCAGTGGTATTATTCTTGGCTCACTGCAACCTCAGTCTCCCGAGTTCAAGTGATTCTCCCACCTTAGTCTCCCAAGTAGCTGGGATTACAGGCATGCGCCACTACACCCGGCTAATTCTTGTTTTTTGTTTTTCAGATGAAGTCTTGCTCTGTCGCCAGGCTGGAGTGCAGTGGCACAATCTCTGCTCACTGCAGCCTCTGCTCCCGGGTTCAAGCTATTCTCCTGCCTCAGCCTCCCAAGTAGCTGGGATTACAGGCGCCCACCACCACACCCGGCTGATTTTTGTATTTTTTATGGAGACGGGATTTCGCCATGTTGGCCAGGCTGGTCTCCAACTCCTAAACTTAGATGATCCGTCGTCCTTGGCCTCCCAGAGTGCTAGGATTACAGGCATGAGCCACCGTGCCCAGCCTCTTTTCTGTTTTTTTTGTTTTGTTTTGTTTTGTTTTGTTTTGGTTGGCTGGTTTGGGTTTCATTATCGCCTTTCTAGTGAGTGTAAAGTGGTGTCTCATTGTGGTTTTGATTTGCATGTCCCTGGTGACTAATGATGCTGAGCATCTTTCCATGTCCTTATTGACCGTACGTATAGTTCTTTGAGAAATGTCTACTCAGATCTTTGCCCATTTTTAAATGGGATTGTTTGTCTTTTTTTATTGAAGAGCCAGAGATCTGAAGTCTTTTTGAGTTGTGAGATTTCTTCATATATTCTAGACAGAAGTCCTTTATAAGATACATGATTTGATTCTCCCATTCTCTATTGTCTTTTTACTTTTTTGATATTGTCTTTTGGTACGGAAAGACACTTATTTTGATGAAGTCCACTTTATCTATTTTTTGTTTGGTTGCTTATGCTTCTGGTAACATACCTAAGTGGGAGCCTGTAATCCCAGCACTTTGGGAGGCCAAGGTGGGAGGTTTGCTTGAGACCAGGAGTTCGAGACCAGAATGAGCAACATAGCAAGGTTCCATCTCTGTAAAACATTTAAAAAATAATAAAATGAGGCTGGATGTGGTGGCTCACACCTATAATCCCAGCATTCTGGGAGGCAAGAGGACAACTTGGGCCAGGAGTTTAAGACCAGTCTGGGCAACATGGCAAAAACCTGTCTCTACCAAAAAATAAAATAATAATAATAATAATAATTATCCAGGCAAGGTATGCCTGTAGTCCCAGCTACTTAGGAGGCTGACGCAGGAGAATTGCTTGAGCCCGAAAGGTGGAGCTTGCTTTGAGCTGAGATTGAACCATTGCACTCCAGCCTGGGTGACAGGAATGAAACCCTGTCTCAAAAAATAAAATAAAATAAAATAAGCCGGGTGTTGTGCTGCATACCTGTACTCCCAGTTACTCAGGAGGCTGAAGTGGAAGGATCACTTGGGCCCAGGAATTCGAGGCTGCAATGAGCTATGATCATACCAATGCACCCCAACCTGGGCACAGAGAAAGACCCTATCTCTTAAAAAACAAAGAGGGGCTGGGCACGGTGGCTCACACCTGTAATCCCAGCACTTTGGGAGGCCGAGGCAGACGGATCACGAGGTCAGGAGATCGAGACCATCCTGTCTAACACGGTGAAACCCCATCTCTACTAAAAATACAAAAAATTAGGCCGGGCGCGGTGGCTCAAGCCTGTAATCCCAGCACTTTGGGAGGCCGAGACGGGCGGATCACGAGGTCAGGAGATCGAGACTATCCTGGCTAACACGGTGAAAC
>NC_037688.1:55727638-55836300 GCF_003255815.1 Theropithecus gelada
AAAAAAAAAAAAAAAAAAAAAAAAAAAAAAAAAAAAGAAACTGTTGCCAAATCCAAGGTAATGAGGATTTACTCCTATATTTTCCTTTTTCTTTCTTTCAGTGGGGTAGTACTGCCCCCTAGGGTCATTTTGGAAGCTTGTTTGTGGGGGCCTTGATCTCACCGTGAATGTGACAGTGTCCTTAATGGGAGAGAGCAAAGCCATCCTGCCATGCATGGTATGGTCCTGGATGAAGAGAGATTCTTCTACATTTTAGTGGTTTTTTAATATCCACCCCCGGACATCCAACAATATGTGCTAAGAATCTAACTTCATTTTACATTATATATGAACCAAAGTTTTTTTTTCTTTCAGTATGGAGTCTTGCTCAGTCTCTCAAGCTGGAGTGCAATAGTGCGATCTCAGCTCACCGCAACCTCAGCCTCCCAGGTTCAAGCAATTCTCCTGCCCCTGCCTCTTGAATAGCTGGGATTACAGGCATGCACCACCACACCTGGCTGATTTTTGTATTTTTAGTAGGGACGGGGGTTTCACCATGTTGGCCAGGCTGGTCTTGAACTCCTGACCTCAGGTGATCCACCCACCTCAGCCTCCCAAAGTGCTGGGATTACAGGCGTGAGCCACTGTGCCCAGTCTAAACCCAAAGTATTTCTTACTTGGTTTTAATATACATTGAATTTTTCAAGAATTCAACTATCACGTATTAGTATGAACTAAATGTTTGTGTCCTCCTGCCAAACACATATGTTGAAGCCCCAATGTGATAGTATTTGAAGGTGAGAAGGTGAGGCTCTTGGAAGGTAATTGGAGCTAGATTACGTCATGAGGGTGGGAGACTTCGTGATGGTATTAATGCCCTTGCAGAAAGAGAACGAGACAAGTAATCTCTTTCTCTACCAAGTGGCGATACAGCAAGAAGGCAGCTGTCGGCCGGGCGCGGTGGCTCAAGCCTGTAATCCCAGCACTTTGGGAGGCCGAGACGGGCGGATCACGAGGTCAGGAGATCGAGACTATCCTGGCTAACACGGTGAAACCCCGTCTCTACTAAGAAATACAAAAAATAGCCGGGCGAGGTGGCAGGCACCTGTAGTCCCAGCTACTCGGGAGGCTGAGGCCGGAGAATGGCGTGAACCCGGGAGGCGGAGCTTGCAGTGAGCTGAGATCCGGCCACTGCACTCCAGCCTGGGCTACAGAGCGAGACTCCGTCTCAAAAAAAAAAAAAAAGGCAGCTGTCAGCAAACCAGGAACAGAGCCCTCACCAGACACCAAATCAATTTTGCCAGCACCTTGATCTTGGACTTCCCGCCTCCAGAACTGTGAAAAATAAATATTGTTTTTAAGCCACCCTGTTTATGGTATTGTGTTATAGCAGCCTGAGCTGACTGAAATCTCAGGTCATTGAAGGAAGATGTATTTTGCTTCATTGGGATCTTTACCAAGAGTTGTTCGCTGTACTTGGACAATTCCTTTACTGAAGGCAACATACATAGTAAAATCCATTGCTTACAAGCTGCACTGCAGTGCCTCAGTCACCATGATTCTAAGTATAAAAATGGTAAGTATAGGCCAGGTGCAGTATCTCACACCTGTAATTTCACCAGTTTGGGAGGCTGAGGCACTTGAGATCAGGAGTTTGATTCCAGCCTGGCCAACATGGTGAAACCCTGTCTCTACTAAAGATACAAAAATTAGCTGAGCGTGATGGTGGGTGCCTATAATCCCAGCTACTTGGGAGGCTGAGGCAGGAGAATCACTTGAACCCAGGAGGCAGAGGTTGCAGTGAGCTGAGATCGTGCCATTGCACTCCAGCCTGGGCATCAAGAGTGAAACTCCATCTCAAAAAAAAAAAAAAGAAAAAATCTAGCTACTAGCTATATGCTATTTCAAGATGTGTATAAATATCATTATTATACAGAAATATTGAAAAGCAATTAATAAAAAACATCAGGCCAATACCAACTAAAATGAAGTTGGAAAAGCTACATTAATATCAGAAAAAATAGACTTTCACACAAAAAGTATTACTGCAGATAAAGAGTGTCATCTCATAATAATAAAATAGTCCCAGCCTGGCCAACATGGTAAAACCCCATCTCTACTAAAAAATACAAAAATTAGCTAGGTGTGGTGCCACGTACCTGTAATCCCAGCTACTTAGAAGGCCGAGGCAGGAGAATCGCTTGAACCTAGGAGGTGGAGGTTACCGTGAGCTGAGATCATGCCAGTGCACTCCAGCGTGGGTGACAGAGCAAGACTCCATCTCAAAAAATAAATAAATAAATAAATAAAATATTCAATTCAACAGGGATGTATAACAAAAACTACTCTGTACGTAATAATAAAAGTTTAAAACATATGATGTAAATATTGAAAAAAATGTTGATACAAGCTTTATTTATAATGTGGCCAGGTATGGTGGCTCACACCTGTAATCCCAGTACTTTAGGAGGCCAGGGTGGGAGGATCACCTGAGATCAGGATTTCAAGACCAGCCTGGCCTGGTCTCTACTAAACATGATGAAACCTCGTCTCTACTAAAAATACAAAAATTAGCCAGGTGTGATGGTGCATGCCTGTAATCTAAGCTAATCCGGAGGCTGAGGCACCAGAACCTCTTGAACCCGGGAGGCAGAGGTTGCAGTGAGCCAAGATTGTGCCGCTGCACTTCATCATGGAGAACACAGTGAGACTCCATAAAAAAAAAAAAAAAAAAAACAAAAACAAAAACCGGAGAATGGATACATTGTGGTATCATCATTCAGCTGAAAACCATTCAGGAATTTAAAAAGAATGACTGCACCAGGCGCGGTGGCTCACGCCTGTAATTCCAGCACTTTGGGAGGCCGAGGTGGGCAGATCACCTGAGGTCAGGAGTTCGAGACCAACCTGACCAAAATGGAGAAACCCCCATCTCTACTAAAAAATACAAAAAACTAGCTGGGCGAGGTGGCAGGCGTCTGTAGTCCCAGCTACTTGGGAGGCTGAGGCAGGAGAATGGCGTGAACCTGGGAGGCGGAGCTTGCAGTGAGCTGAGATCTGGCCACTGAACTCCAGCCTGGGTGACAGAGCGGGACTCCGTCTCCAAAAAAAAAAAAAAAAATGTAAAATTAGCCAGGTGTGGTGGTGCATGCCTGTGATCCCAGCGGTGCATGCCTGTGATCCCAGCTACTTGTGAGGCTGAAGCAGGAGAATAGCTTGAGGCAGGGTTGCGGCGAGCCAAGATCGCGCCATTGCACTCCAACCTGGACAACAAGAGCAAAACTCTGTCTCAAAAAACAAACAAACAAACAAACAAACAAGAATGTCCTACCATACTGGTGCACTTCACATGGATGAATTGCTAAGTATTATGGTCAGCAAAAGAAGCCAGGTACAAAAGAGTATATGCCTTAATTTCTGTTTATATGAAGCTCAAGAACCAGCAAAACTGGCCAGGCGCAGTGGCTCACGTTTGTCATGCCAGTGCTTTGGGAGGCTGAGTCAGGATGATTGCTTGAGGCCAGGAGTTTGAGACCAGTCTGGGAACATAGTAAGGCCCCTATCTCTACAAAAAACAAAAACCCCACAAAAAACATTAGCTGAACTTGGTGGTGTACACCTGTGGTCCCTGCTACTTGGGAGGCTGAGCTAGGAGAATCCCTTAAACCCAGGAGTTCAAGGCTGCAGTAAGCTGGGATCTCACAATTGCACACCAGCCTGGGCAAGAAAGTGAGATCTTGTCTCTAGTAAAAAAAAAAAATCAAAAAACAGGCAAAACTAATAGAAGATGATAGACACCAAACCAGTGATTGATTAGTGCAGTTGGTTCATTTAGCTATATGTATGTTGCCTTTCAATAATTACAATAATGGGCAGGGTGTGTGACTCATGCCTGTAATCCCAGCATCTTGGGAGGCTGAGGCAGGCAGAGCACTTGAGGCTAGGGGTTTGAGACCAGCCTGGCCAATATGGTGAAACCCTGTCTCTACTAAAAATATAAACATTAGTTGGGTGTGGTGGTACATGCCTGTAATCCCAGCTACTCCAGTGGCTGAGACAGGAAAATTGCTTGAGCCTCAGAGGCGGAGATGTCAGTGAGCAGAAATCGTGCCACTGCACTCACGCCTGGGTGACAGAGCAAGGCTCTGTTTCCAAACAAAAAATTTATAATAATAAATTGAACATGTACTATGTGAAATGCACTGAGGGGGATACTAAGACATTCCTGTCTTCAAGGTACTTGAGGTCTATTTGAGAAAATTAAACACAAAGCAAAATACAATAAAATTGTGTGTGTCAGAAAGTTATGTTATCTGTGAATTTCAGTCTTTTTTTTTTTTTTGAGACGAAGTCTCTCTCTGTTGCCAGGCTGGAGTGTAGTGGCGTGATCTCGGCTCACTGCAACCTCCGCCTCCCAGGTTCAAGTGATTCTCCTGCCTCAGCCTCCCGACTAGCTGAGACTACAGGCACACGCCACCATGTCCAGCTAATTTTTGTATTTTTGGTAGAGATGGGGTTTCACCATGTTGGCCAGGATGGTCTCGATCTCTTGACCTCATGATCCGCCCACCTCAGCCTCCCAAAGTGCTGGGATTACAGGCATGAGCCACTATGCCCAGCCCGAATGTCTTTTGAGATACCTATTTTAGAAAGGGGATATTGAAGCCAGGAGCATTGGCTCACACATGTAATTCCAACACTTTGGGAGGCCAAGGCAGGAGGATCACTTGAGCCCAGGAGTTTGAGGGCAGCCTGGACAACATAGCGAGACTCCGTCTCTAAAAAAATAAAAATAAATGAGTATCATCCAGGCACAGTGGCTCACGTCTGTAATCCCAGCACTTTGGGAGGCCAAGGCGGGTGGATCACTTGAGGTCAGGAGTTCAAGACCAGTCTGACCAACATGGTGAAACTCTTATCTCTACTAAAAATACAAAAATTTGTCAGACGTGGTGGCGCATGCCTGTAATTCCAGCTACTCACAAGGCTGAGGCAGGAGAACCATTTGAACCCAGGAGGTGGAGGGTGCAGTGAGCCGAGATCACACCACTACACTCCAGCCTGGGCAACAGAGCAAAACTCTGTCTCAGGGCTCATTGTACATCTGTAAATCCACAAATATCTTTTTTTTTGGGGGGGGGGATGGAATTTTGCTCTTGTTGCCCAGGCTGGAGTGCAATGGTGTTATCTTGGCTCACTTCAACCTCCACCTCATGGGTTCAAGCAATTCTCCTGCCTCAGCCTCCTGAGTAGCTGGGATTTACAGGCACACACCACCACATCCAGCTCATATTTGTATTTTTAGTAAAGAAGGGGTTTCACCATGTTGTCCAAGCTCGTCTAGAACTCCTGACCTCAGGTGATCTGCCCACCTCGGCCTCCCAAAATGCTGGGATTACGAGTGTGAGCCACCGCGCCTGGCTCTCTTTACTTTTAAATAGTATGTGTACATTATTACAAAATGTAAATGGTACAACAGAATACACAGGAAGAAGAAGAATATGCAGGAAAAAATGTTTCTTTCCCGCCCTGACCTCCGGTTCATCAGCTTTTCTCTGTAGAAGCAAACACAATTGTCAGTTTATAGCATTATCTTCCAGATGTCGCTTTGTGCCCTCTCTCTCCGTATCTCTTTGTGTATATACACACACACACACACACACACACACACACACACAGTTGACCCTTGAACCATGTGCAGGTCTATGTATATGTGGATTTTATGCAATAAATACAGTCAATCCTCCATACAGGTGGGTTCCACATCTGGAACCAAATGCCAACCAAAAATAACAGTATTCATTGGATTTGAAACCCGTGTATACCAAGGGCCCCATTTTGTAACCACGGGTTCCACAGGGGCAACTGTGGGACTTGAGTATGGACAGATTTTGGTATCTCCCAGGAGTACTGGAACCAATCCCCAGAGGATACCAAGGAATGACTAGATAGAGAGAGAGAGAGAAAGGATATAGATAGATGTGTGTATTGTGTGTGTGTATATAAATTATATAGATCAGGGTGTGTATGTGTGTCTGTGTGTGTGTGTGTCTACCTGGAACATATCTATCCCTACTAGTGTTTCCTGCATCTTATTTCATTATTCATATATCTTGCAGCTCATTCTGTATCAGTGCATATCGCTCTGTCTCATTCTTTTTGTTTGTTTCAATTTCTGTGGAGAGAAGACATGGGAGGAGGCGAAAGAGAGAGACAGAAGAGAGGGAAGGAGGAGGACGGAGGAGGGAAAACAAGGGTTACAGCTAGGGTGTGTGCAGAGGCATTGCTATATTGTAACCCCAACAGACCAGCCACTGAATGTGCCTTGAACTTTAGTGCCTTCAGGATTTTGTCGATACTGTTCCCTCTACCAAAAATGGCCTCCTTTCTTTTCTCTCAATCTGCTAATTCCCGCTATTCTTTCAGGAGAGTATTGTCCCTTCAGTGCTAAAGAGAGCTAGACATGCAGCAAATGCTGAATGTATGAAACTGAAATGGGAAAAGTTCCTTTCCTATCCCCCTTGCAGGGCATGTGATGGGGGTGTGGTTGCTTCTTCAGTGCCCCGCTGCTCAATCCTCTAGGGGGAGCAAGCAGATGGTCAGACTGTGGGGCTGTGACCCCACGGCAGTGTCTACGGGTGAAAGCTTACAGCTCTGAAGCCCCAGGGGGCGTGTGTTACAGGGTGCTCTTTTAGTTTTGCCGTTTGTAGGATCCATAGGCACTTTGTGTTAGTGAGCTCAATTAGACCCCCTGCCTTACCTCAAGGACAGAGGGCTTTCTGTATCCCAGGATTCTTGCCTTGGTGTACCGGAAGAATCAGATCACACGTGGGCTTGGAGAATGAGTGCAAGGCTTTACTAAATGGAAGTAGCTCTCAGCAGATGGGTGAGCCAGAGGGAGATGGAGTGGGAAGGTGGTATTCCCCCTGAGTCAGGCCACTCAGTGGCTCTCCTCCCACCTTCTGGCCAAACTCTACATCATTCGGCTGGTGGATGGCCTGCTGGCCTGCCCATACCTGTCAGTGCACTTTTATGCTGTCCAGCTGCCTGTGTGACTGTGTGAGTGCCCGATAGGGTCTTGGTTTGGTTTTTTTTTTTTTTTTTTTTTTGAGACGAAGTCTTGCTCTGTCACCCAGGCTGGAGTGCAGTGGCGCAATCTCGGCTCATTGCAACCTCCGCCTCCTGGGTTCAATCAATTATCTGCCTCAGCCTCCCAAGTAGCTGGGATTACAGGCGCCTGCCACCACACCCAGCTAATTCTTTGTACTTTTAGTAGAGACGGGGTTTCACCATCTTGGCCAGGCTGGTCTCGATCTCCTGACCTCAGGTGATCCACCCACCTCAGCCTCCCAAAGTGCTGGGATTATAGGCATGAACCACGGCAACCAGCCTTTTTTTGTTGTTTTTTGTTTGTTTGTTTGTTTGTTTTTGAGATGGAGTCTCGCTCTGTCGCCAGGCTGGAGTGCAGGGGTGCAATCTTGGCTCACTGCAACCTCTGCCTCCTGGATTCAAGCGATTCTCCTGCCTCAGTCTCCCAAGTAACTGGGATTACAGGCATGCGCCACCACACCCAGCTAATTTTCAAATTTTTAGTAGAGACAGGGTTTCACCCTGTTTGGCCACGCTGGTCTCGAACTCCTGATCTCAGGTGATTCACCCACCGTAGCCTCCAAAAGTGCTGGGATTACAGGAATGAGCCAGTGTACCCAGCCGGATCTTGGGATTTTTATAGGCACAGGTTGGGGGCGTGGCGGGCCAGGGTGGTCTTGGGAAATGCAACCTTTGGGCACGAAAATAGAAATGCCTGTCCTCACCTAGGTCAATGCGCACAGGCGCCGGGGGTGAAGCCCTAGCCAGGGACCATGCTCTTCCCTTTCAGCACTTCTCTGTCCCACTTCCATATCAAAACCACCTTGAAAATGTAACACAGTCCCTTGCACTAAAACCTCTGCCAATGGCGGCTCCAAACCACAGGCTTATAAAGACCTGCAAGATCTAGCATTGTCTACTTTTTTTTTTTTGAGATGAAGTCTCGCTCTGTCGCCCAGCCTGGAGTGCAGTGGTGTGATCTCGGCTCACTGCAATCTCTTCCTCCCAGGTTCAAGCGATTCTCCTGCCTCAGCCTCCCAAGTAGCTGGGATTACAGGCATGCACCACCATGACTGACTAATTTTGTACTTTTAATAGAGATGGGGTTCCTCCATATTGGTCAGGCTGGTCTCGAACTCCTGACCTCAGGTAATTCACCCACCTCAGCCTTCCAGAGTGTTGGAATTACAGGAGTGAGCCACTGCACCCGGCTAGCATTGTCTACTTCTTCTTCTTCTTCTTTTTTTTTTTTTGAGATGGAGTTTCGCTCTTGTTGTCCAGGCCGGGTCCAATGGCGCGATCTCGATTCATCACAACCTCCGCCTCCCGGGTTCAAGCGATTCTCCTGCCTCAGCCTCCCGAGTAGCTGGGATTACAGGTATGCACCACCATGCCTGGTAATTTTGTATTTTTAGTAGAGATGGGGGTTTCTCCATATTGGTCAGGCTGGTCTCGAACTCCTGACCTCGGGTAATCCGCCCGCCTCTGCCTCCCAAAGTGCTGGGATTACAGGCGTGAGCCACTGCACCCGGCAGGATTATCTGTCTACTTCTATACTATTAATGCCTATTAATGCTGTAATCACCCGCGTGAGCCACCGCGCCCCGCCGATCTTCGTGTTTTAAATCCCGACACCAACGCGCGGCAGGATTCGCGACGCCTGCAGTCAAGGTCTCAGCGCTCAGTTCCCTCAGGCTTGTCCCCGCCCCCGTATCTTGGGAAGGCCACTGGGAGTTGTAGTCTCCCAGTGTAGTTCGTCGGCGCTTCCCGGAAGTGACGCGAGGACCCGCCTTCTCTCTCGCCGTTTCCGCTGTCACGGATCTGCGGTGTGACTCGCGAGCTCAGCTGGTTGGTATTCTTTGGGCCTCGTGCTTCGTGGTGGGAGACCCGGGTCGAGGTCCGGGTGGGGCCGGTGAGGGGTCGGGCGTCGGGAGGTGGTGGCCCGGGCCTCTTCGCGTGGCCGGTGACGCCTTGGCTCCCCCGCAGGTCCGGCCGTAGCACCTCCGCGCCGTCGCCATGTCGCGGTTTTTCACCACCGGTTCGGACAGCGAGTCCGAGTCGTCCCTGTCCGGGGAGGAGCTCGTCACCAAACCTGTCGGAGGCAACTATGGCAAACAGTGAGTTGCAGGGGCGATGCCCGTGACCATTCTGGGAGTGCGGGGTTAGGCGGGCTGTGGAAAGCAGTGTACATGGGAGGGGATGGAGGTGAGGGCGGGGAGAGCGGGTTCGGACAATGACCAGAGTTTGCGGGATCGGAGCGGTGTTGGAGAGACAGCCTTAGAGGACTGTGATAGCGGGAGGCCACCCACCAGGCACAAGGGATAGAATCACAGGGGTTTCCCACTGGCGAGATCTGTTGCATTAGCTTCCTAACTGGCCTTAAGTGTGCAGTCTCTATCTTTCTCCTCTCATCTTACCGCCGAGAAGTCCTTAGTGACTTCTCACTGCTCACAGAAGGAAACGCAAAATGCTTGATTGGTGTCTGGGAGCCCCCTGATGTGACTCTGAAGTCTGGCCACCTGCTGTGTACGCAGGTGCTTAAACGTTTTATATGCTTGTTCACCTCTACGGAAATGCCCATCCCCCGATTCTGTACATTGTTTTTTTACCCTTTGAAACAATAGAATGGTTTTTCTTTTTCCCTTTTTTTTTTTTTGAGGGGTCATAATTCACAGCCTCGACCTTCAGATCTCAAGCTATCCTCTCACCTCAGCCTCTCAAGTAGATGGAACTACAGGTGCACGCCATCGCGGCGGGCTAATTGTTTTAAATTTTTTGTAGAGAAGGGATCTCACTGTGTTGCTTAGGCTGGTTCTGAACTCCTGGGCTCAAGTGAACCTCCTGCCTGGCATTCTAAAGTGTTGGGATTGCAGGCATGAGCCACTATGCCCCGCTGGAATGGTGTTTCTTAAACATCTGCCATATGCTTGTGCTACTGTTTTAAAAGTATGTATTGCACATGTATAGGCCAGTATGCATATGATTTCATGTCACTTCCACAGGTGGAAACCAATGTCATTTGCCATAAAATGCCAAATAATCCAGGCTGGGCAGGTAGCTCAAGCCTATAATCCTGGCACTTTGGGAGGCTGAGGTGGGCGGATTACTTGAAGTCAGGAGTTTGAGACCAGCCTGGCCAATAAGGTGAAACCCATCTCTACTAAAAATACAAAAATTAGCCGGGTGTGGTGGCATGTGCCTGTAACTCCAGCAACTGAGGAGGCTGAGGCAGGAGAATCACTTGAACCTGGGAGGCGGAGGTCACAGTGAGCCAAGATTGCGCCATTGCACTCCAGCCTGGGCGATAAAAGCAAAGCTCTGCCTCAAAAAAAAAACCCAAAATAACCCAAAAAATAATAAAAAGGAAAAAGAGGCAGGCAAGATGGTGCATGTGTGTAGTCCCAACTACTCTGGAGGCTGAGGTGGAAGGATCCCTTAAACTCAGGAGTTGGAGGCCGCCTAGGCAACATAGTGAGACCTTGTCTCTTAACAAAAAGAATAGAGATACTATTGCTGCCTGTGAGCCTGTGGTCTGGTCTTACTATTGTAGGAAAATACTAGCAGTGGAGGTGTTAATGCCATTGAGACTTTCTCCTTGCTATTGGCTTCTCATACTTTGGGAAATGTTGCTAAGATCTAGTTTAGGTACCACCTCCCTGAAGCCTTTTCTGTTCATTATAGCTCAAGTATCATTTTTCACTAACTCTTTTTTTCAGTTCTTCTGTAGTGACTTATGTCTCTATGTCATTAGTTACACAGTAAATAAGCACCTTCATTTGTTGGTTTTTGAGAGGATAGTGGCTGTCATCTTTGTGTTTGCTACAACACTGAGTAAAAGGCCTTACTTAACGCACACTTAAAAGATTGAGTTGTATATGAAGTGGCCCTGAGGAGGAGTCAAAAAGGTTATGGGTTGGTGTGGATGACCTGGATTACTCAGTTCTACCTGTCCTGAGAAGGGAAATAGGGGTCTTTTGGAAAGAGTGGGAAAGGAGGTTAATGGTCTGTGTTCCTTCCAAACAGGCCATTGTTGCTGAGCGAGGATGAAGAAGATACCAAGAGAGTTGTCCGCAGTGCCAAGGATAAGAGGTGAAGCCATGGGGAGGCTGGGTGATGGGAGTCTCTGGGAGCAGTGGTGAGTTTTCCCTCAGTGGTCAGGTTCAATGTGATATTGGGCTCCCAACCCAGGTTTGAGGAGCTGACCAACCTTATCCGGACCATCCGTAATGCTATGAAGATTCGTGATGTCACCAAGTGCCTGGAAGAGTTTGAGCTCCTGGGAAAAGCATATGGGAAGGCCAAGAGCATTGTGGACAAAGAAGGTGTCCCCCGGTTCTATATCCGCATCCTGGCTGACCTAGAGGACTATCTTAATGAGGTGTGATGCCTATATTTATTACCACCGCTTATTCATGGTTTTGTACTTTTAGTGGTGGGATGTATAGGATCTTTTAAAAATAAGCTAACAGATGTAGTTAGTAAGCAGTACCAGTGGTGTACTGATAGCAAGACTCAAAAGTGGAGAAGCCTGGAGTTTAGGAAATGTTACTTAGTTTCAGATCACTGTTCTCTCTTTCCTCTTCTTCCTTTAGCTTTGGGAAGATAAGGAAGGGAAGAAGAAGATGAACAAGAACAATGCCAAGGCTCTGAGCACCTTGCGCCAGAAGATCCGAAAATACAACCGTGATTTTGAGTCCCATATCACAAGCTACAAGCAGGTGGGGAGGCTAGAGGCACACTTACTGAACTGGGAATGGTGACCCCGTGACTGAGGCCCAAAGGTGGAATTGTTAGTGGGAGGTGTGACTGGAGCGGGAAGCATGACAGAACTGTCTGGGGTAGAGGGGTGGGGTGGACTGATGGCTGGAGCACATCCATGATTGTTCTCTCACTTCCCTCTGTCCAGAACCCCGAGCAGTCTGCGGATGAAGATGCTGAGAAAAACGAGGAAGATTCAGAAGGTGAGCAAAAGAACCTTTGTTGGAAATAGAAAGTCCAGAGTTAGCACTGCCCTTGGCCTGGTTTCTTGTTTGCCTTGCAGTCTGGCTTTTCAACATTCAAGATCTCTTTTTTTTTTTTTGAGACGGAATCTTGCTCTGTTGTCCAGGTTGGAGTGCAGTGGAGCGATCTCGACTCACTGCAAGCTCTGTCTCCTGGGTTCATGACATTCTCCTGCCTCAGCCTCCTGAGTAGCTGGGACTACAGGTGCCTGCCACCATGCCTGGCTAATTTTTTGTATTTTTTAGTAGAGATGGGGTTTCACCGTGTTAGCCAGGATGGTCTCGATCTCCTGACCTCATGATCCGCCCTCCTCAGCCTCCCAAAGTGCTGGGATTACAGGCGTGAGCCACCGCACCTGGCCAACATTCAGGATCTTTTTTTCTCCCTCCATTCCAACTAGGCTCTTCAGATGAGGATGAGGATGAGGACGGAGTCAGTGCTGCAACTTTTTTGAAGAAGAAATCAGAAGCTCCTTCTGGGGAGAGTCGCAAATTCCTCAAAAAGATGGATGTAAGAGCCAGGGTTAGATGGGTGATTTCCTGCCGGAGGTCATTCCTGAGTCCTTGGGGGAAAAAGATAAGACTCAAACCCCTAGGGTTGGAAGGGGTGAATTTTAGTGGAGTTGAGAACAGGCTTCCTCTTATATTAGAGCAGTGGGCAAACAGGGATCTGGGCCCAGCTCTGCTAGGGGAAGCTGTGTGTGTCCCTGCAGCCAAATTGCAGCATCACTCTGGGAGTTAATGGTCAGTTCCAGACCTTGATACCTTGATTCCATGAGTAGCCGCTCTTGTTCTACTCATGAAAATAAATCTCGAATATGCGTTAGTAAAGAGGGTAGAGACACTGGTCAATCCCCCTATCTTCTTCTTGCTGATCGTCTTTTTTTCCCTCTAAGGATGAAGATGAGGACTCAGAAGATTCTGAAGATGATGAGGACTGGGACACAGGTTCCACATCTTCTGATTCCGACTCAGAGGAGGAGGAAGGGAAACAAACCGCGCTGGCCTCAAGATTTCTTAAAAAGTAAGGAAAGTAGTGGGACCTAGGGTTACACTGGAACTGGTGAAAAGCCCTTAACTGTCTCAAAGGTTATTGATTCTTCCATGAGTCCTTTTAGGTTGGAGAAGCCAACTGTTAGCATTTTACAGTAGGATTAGAGAGTCAAGTATTTAGTTGGCTAAAGTCACAAAGCTAATGCATCCTAAAGATGAGAATTGAAGACTCCAGAGTCCAAATATTTACCCACAGCCTTACTTGCTATGTGTAGATTGGGTGCACATCTCACTTTGGCACCCGATAGCTGTGGGACATTGGACAAACTACTTAACCTGTCTAATCTTCAGTTTTCTCATCTGTAAAATAAGGCAGGGAACCCTCCTTTCCAGAATAGCTGCAGGAATACAGGGAGGTGTAATGTAAGACAGTAGTTCATCTGGGACTGGTGTGTGGTGAGCCCTCAGTGTGCACTGCTACTGTTGTTACCCTGCCTGATAACTTCTTAGTACACGTACAGCATACAGACTGCTGCAGGTGTTCATGACCTTTACTGGGACAGTCAGAATGGGGGAGGATCCCAGTGTGGATTCTGTCTCCCAGCCTTTAGCAGCTGTACAACATTGTGTAAGTTACTTAACCTTAAGTCTCAGTTTTTTCTTTTAAAATAAAAGTGATACCTCCTCCTTTGTGTCCCATGGGAGTGAAATCTCAAGCTCACTAAAAACAGCGTTTTTATTTATTTTTTCTTAGCCAGTTTGGGCAAACTACAGATAAGTAGTGCTCTTTTGATGCAGGGTCTCGCTCTTCCCAGGCTGGAGTGCAGAGATGCAATCTTGGCTCACTGCAGCCACAACCTCTTGGGCTCAGGTGATCTTGCCACCTCAGGCTCCTGGGTAGCTGGGACTACAGGTACACTCCAGGACACCTGGCTAATTCTTTGTGTTTTTAGTAGAGATGAGGTTTCACCATGTTCCCCACGCTGATCTCAAACTCCTAGGCTAAAGCGATCCTCCTGCTTCAACCTCCCAAAGTGCTGGGGTTATAGGCGTGAGCCACTGCACCCAGACAAATAGTACCCTTTTAATGGGAAGATTATTGCTCTTAAGGTTGCTTTCCTGCATTTAAATGTTGTGGTCATGCTGCTTTAGGGAGGTAGTGAGTTTCCAACCCTCTAGGAGCCTAGACAGGCTGAACAACTTACTTGGTGGGCATTTTGTTGAGAAGCTTTTTTTTGTCAAGTGCTTCAGGGAACACTGGTCAAGGTCTGCGCCACATTGTCTATCAGCCCCTTCTTGGAGGGTTTACAGCCACCTCTGAAAAGTTCCATGAGAATAAATGTGCCTAACCTTGTTTTATTAACCGTCTCAAAAAGTTGCTTGATCATGAAACTCATTTTTTTAACCTGTTGACATCTTACAGAACTATCAGTGTTACTATTGGTTCAGATCTTTTTATATCTACTGTACTTTGCGTTTTTGTCTTTGAATAATTGTGTATTGAAGTCTCCCATTGTATGAACTCTGGTGTGTGATGTGCACTGCACATGTGTGTTGCACAAATGCTCCTGTCTGAGGGAGCAAGTGGGACCTAAAATTAAACTTAAGATATCAAGGTCAGGCGCGGTAGCTCACACCTGTGATCCCAGGACTTTGGGAGGCCGAGGCGGGCGGATCACGAGGTCAGGAGATTGACACCATCCTAGCTAACATGGTGAAACCCAGTCTCTACTAAAAATACAAAAAATTAGCCAGACATGGTGGCGGGCGCCTGTAGTCCCAGCTATTCGGGAAGCTGAGGTAGGAGAATCGCTTGAACCAGGAGGTGGAGGTTGCAGTGAGCCAAGATCGCACCACTGCACTCCAGCCTGGGTGACAGAGCGAGACTCTGTCACAAAAAAAAAAAAAAAAAACCAAAAACAAAAGAAAAGGTAACTATAAGACTGTAAAGCTATACTTTTATAAATATAGACTCAAAAGTCCTCAACAACATAGTAGAAAACCAAACCCAGCGACATACAATAAGGATTATATGGGAGCACCCCCTCCTTGCCTGTAGGGGGATGGAGGATGGGTGGGCTCATCTCCCAAAAAAGTTTTTTTAAAAAAATTTAATAACCGCCGGGCGCGGTGGCTCACGCCTGTAATCCCAGCACTTTGGGAGGCCGAGGCGGGTGGATCACAAGGTCAGGAGATCGAGACCATGGTGAAACCCCATCTCTACTGAAAATAGAAAAAATTAGCCGGGCGCAGCGGCGGGCGCCTGTAGTCCCAGCTACTCGGGAGGCTGAGGCAGGAGAATGGCGTGAACCCGGGAGGCGGAGCTTGCAGTGAGCCGAGATTGCGCCACTGCACTCCAGCCTGGGCAACAGAGCAAGACTCCGTCTCAAAAAAAAAAAAAAAAAAAAATTTAATAACCAAGTAGGATTTATCCCAATAATAGAAGGATGTTTTAATACGAAAATCAACTAATACACTATATCAATAGAATAACAGACAGAAGCCATAGAGTCATCTCAGCAGATGCAAAAAAGGGCATTTGAAAAAAATCCTAGTATTTCTTCTTGATAAAAGACGGAAGCTAGGAATAGAAGGGAGCTTCCCTCTACCTGGTAAAGGACATTTATGAAAAGGAGGTTTCCTGTCTTTTTATTTTTAACCCTGCCATGCTCTGATTAAGAGTATCTCTTGGCTGGGCGTGGTGGCTCACGCCTGTAATCCCAGCACTTTGGGAAGCGGAGGCAGGCAAATCACAAGGTTGGGAGTTCGAGACCAGCCTGGCCAACATGGTGAAACCCCATCTCTACTAAAAATACAAAAAAATTAGCCAGCATGGAGGCCCGTGCCTACAGTCCCAACTACTCATGAGGCTGAGGCAGGAGAATTGCTTAAACCTGGGAGGCGGAGGTTGCAGTGTGCCGAGATCATGCCATTGCACTCCAGCTCTGGGCAACAGAGCAAGACTCCATCTCAGGAGGAAAAAAAAAAAAGAGTGTCTCTAAGCACAGCTAGGTCTTTGGTTTGTTTTTTTTTTTTTTAATCTCATAAAATCTCTGCTTCTTTTTTTTCTTTTATTGTGATACGTAACATTTGCCATTTTAACCATTTTCAAGTGTACAAATCAGTGGCATTTAGTACATTTACATTGTGCAACGACCACCAGAACTTGATCTCTGCCTCTCTGGCAATTTAGTTCATTTACATTTATTATAGTTATTTATATATATATAAAATCATTATTTATATATGTGTCTACATAATTACTTTTTATCAAGTCTTGCCCTGTTGCCCAGAATGGTCTCGAACTTCTGGGCTCAAGTGATCCTTCTGCCTGGGCCTCCTAAAATGCTGGGATTACAGGCGTGAGCCACTGTGCCCAGCCTATTGTGGTTATCAATGTATTTATTCTGACCATTTTATGATATCTTATACTTTCTGTTTATCGTCTTTATTTTAGATTTTGTAATAGCTTTATTGAGGTGTAAATGACATACAATAACTGCACTTGTTTAAAGTTAAATTTTTTTTTTTTTTTTTTTTTTTTGGAGACGGAGTCTTGCACTGTCGCCCAGGCTGGAGTGCAGTGATGCGATATCAGCTCACTGCAGCCTCCGCCTCCCGGGTTCACACCACTCTCCTTCCTCAGCCTCCTGAGTAGCTGGGACTACAGGTGCCCGCCACCACACCTGGCTAATTTTTTTTGTACTTTTAGTAGAGATGTAGTTTCACCGTGTTAGCCATGATGATCTCGATCTCCTGACCTCATGATCCACCCGCCTTGGCCTTCCAAAGTGCTGGTATTACAGGCATGAGCCACTGCGCCCAGCCTTAAAGTTAAATTTAATAAGTTGTGACTTGCGTTTACACCCATAGAACTCACCACAATCAAAACATAATATCCTAAAAATTTCACACCTAAACATTTCCACCTTCGACTTTGTAATACTTCTCCCCTGCCTCAGTTTCCTCACCCTCTCCCTGGGCAACCACTAAATTGCTTTTTATCACTAGGTAAGTTAGCGTTTCCTAGAATTTTATGTAAATGGAATCAACAGTGTGTAATTTGGAGGGGGTAGTTTCTTTCATTATAATTATTTTGAAATTCATTCTGTCTTCTAAAGATTGGGCATCTCTAATTCCAAAGTCTGAAACTTTTAGAGTGCCATAAGTGGAAGATTCCACATCTGACCTCATGTGACAGGTTGCAATCAAAACTTTGTTTCATGCATAAAATTAGTTAAAATACTGTGTAAAGTTACCATCAGGCTGTATGTATAAGGTGTAGATGAGGCCGGGCGCGGTGGCTCATGCTTGTAATCCCAGCACTTTGGGAGGCCGAGGTGGGCGGATCACGAGGTCAGGAGATCGAGACCACAGTGAAACCCCGTCTCTACTAAAAATACAAAAAATTAGCCGGGCGTGGTGGCGGGTGCCTGTAGTTCCAGCTACTTAGGAGGCTGAGGCAGGAGAATGGCCTGAACCCAGGAGGCGAAGCTTGCAGTGAGCTGAGATGGCGCCACTGCACTCCAGCCTGGGCTACAGAGGGAGACTCTGTCTCAAAAAAAAAAAAAAAAAAGTGTAGATGAAACACACACATTTCATATTTAGACTTGGAGCCCTTCCCAAGATACCTCATTTTATATGTATGCAAATATTTGAAATTTGAAACACTTCTGATTCTAAGGATTTCAGATAAGGGATATTCAGCCTGTGTTTTATTTTTCTTTTATTTGTTTTTTGTTTTTTGTTTTTGTTTTTGAGGAGTTGTCTCACTGTGTTGCCCAGGCTGGAATGCAGTGGTGCAATCCTGGCTCACTGCAGCCTCTGCCTCCTGGGTTCAAGTGATTCTCATGCCTCAGCCTCCTGAGTAGCTGGGACTACACGTGAGCACCACCAAGCCCAGCTAATTTTTGTATTTTTAGTAGAGACGAGGTTTCACCATGTTGACCAGGCTGGTCTCGAACTCCTGACCTCAGATGATTTACTTGCCTCAGCCTCCCAGAGTACTGGGATACAGGCATGAGCCACTGTGCCTAGCCTACATGTATTTTCTCATTCTCTTCCCCCCACCCTCCCCGTTTCTAGATTATATATATTTTCTTATTATTCATTTTGTTTGTCTCTGCTGGTTTGGGAGTTACATGCTATGCTTTTAGAGGTTATCCTTGAATTTTTTTTTTTTTTGAGACAGAGTCTTGCTCTATTGCCCAGGCTGGAGTGCAGTGGCGCGATCTTGGCTCACTGCAAGCTCTGCCTCCTGGGTTCACGCCATTCTTCTGCCTCAGCCTCCGGAGTAGCTGGGACTACAGGCGCCCACCACCATGCCCGGCTAATTTTTTTAATATTTTTAGTAGAGATGGGGTTTCACGGTGTTAGCCAGGATGGTCTCAATCTCCTGACCTCGTGATCCACCCGCCTCAGCCTCCCAAAGTGCTGGGATTATAGGCGTGAGCCACCGCGCCTGGCCAAATTTTTTTTATTAACCTGTAAACTAACTTGTATACCTGATCAAAAAAATCTAAAATTAGTTGAATCAATGTTCTGAGGAAAACCCTTGAAAAAACAATGTTTAGAATTTCAAGTGTCAGAAGCTTTTTGACATTCAGAGTTTGTGGCTTTGTAGTGTAGAAGAATAATTCACAGACACTATTTCTCTTGTATAACAAGGGAGACAAATTTTCAGATTAACTTCCAACTGAGCAAAAGCAGGATTTATATAGGAGAAAGAGGAATAAGGAGAGAGAGCAAAACCACAGAACAGTGGATTCTGCTTGTCCGTTTTTCTGTGTAAACTCTGATATTAGCTCTCCTTGAGTATGCCACCCATGGTTGGTGGAAGCTCTAGAAAACATGATAGGCCCTCTGCCAGTAAGGGTTTTCAGCAACTCCAGATTCAGCCAGTCTAAATATACCCTTTCCCTCATCAGCATTTCTCGTCCTTCATCTTTTGTTCAAAACAAGCTTGTAAAGGAGTGGGTTTATTCTCATGAGCTTCAGCCTCTTTGATGTAGGATAAGGCCATCTGTTGTCTTACGGTGATCTGAAGGTTTTAGGGGGAAGTTCATCTATACCTGATGTCATGATTGACGTGTGAACTCTTTTTTTGAGATGGAGTCTTGCTGTGTCGCCCAGGCTGGAGTGCAGTGGCGCAGTCTTGGCTCACTGCAACCTCTGCCTGCCTGGTTCAAGCGATTCTCCTGCCTCAGCCTCCCAAGTAGCTGGGACTACAGGCACCCACCACCGCGCCTGGCTAATTTTTTGTGTTTTTAGTAGAGACGGAGTTTCGCCGTCTTAACCAGGATGGTCTTGATCTCCTGACCTCGTGATCACCTACATCAGCCTCCCAAAGTGCTGGGATTACAGGCGTGAGCCACCGTGCCCAGCGACTTCTGAACTCTTACAGAGCTGCTTTCTACTTCTGAGAGTTACCTGATTCTGGAGGCGTTTTTTTGTTTTTGTTTTTTAAGTGAACCCCAGGATCTCTAGTGAGACCAAATGTCTGAGTTAGGATCCTAAGCCAGGGTATACATCTAGGGCTTTCCATCAGTAGTTGTGGTTGGGAAGGCATGGGAAAATGGTGTGGTCCCTTACAGTGTAGTTAGGCCTGACTTCCGTTGGTGTCTCTCAATAATGACTTTTTAGTCTCTTAACTATGTATTAACTAGAGGAAATACTCATTTAGAAATGTCACTTGCATCTGTTGATTATATAGCTGAGGATATAAACATTTGTTATCTGATAATTTCCAACAAGATATGAATATACCAGAGTACAATCTGTCATGGGAGAGGTCAAGCCAAGTCTTAGGTCTTTAAGTTAGAATTTTGTACGATACTACATTTCCGTTTTGAGGTGTGTATCATACTATCTTTAGTGCTAGGAGTAATACTTTAGGCCAAGGAAGATTAAGTTCTTTTGAAGCATTAATTTTAAAAAATAGCTTTAGCTCTTCTGATCTCAGAGCTATAGAGATGGTTTAGACCAAGAGGTTTTAGTTTAATGAACTTACTTTGCATATTTGCAAAGAATTTTACCTATAGAGTGAATCATCATCATTAGAGTGTGGTGCAGGGGAAAGATCCATAAGCTTTTGTTGTTGTATTTTAATAGAGACAGACTTTTTACCTTGTCGCCCAGGCTGGTCCTGAACACCTGGGCTCAAGCAACACACCCACCTCAGCCTCCCAAAGTGCTGGGATTACAGGCTTGAGCCACCGTGCCTGGCCAGTCCATACGCTTTTGTTGAGAGTTAGGGCATTGGTCTTCTGGCAAGGGAAGACTTTAATTTAACTGGTAAACTTATAGACTATTTCAAAAGCGTATTCAAACCTATTAAGCAGTGAAAATGAAATTTATTTTTAAATGTTCAAATGGTAAATTATGATAATTACATATGAGGTTTCAAAAATGTTGAGTGTTTCTGGAAAGATTTATTCTTCAGTATCTGTGCAAAGTTTGAAGTAATTTGTCTTTGCCATTTGGTTTGTATTTTGTTACATGAATACATGTGAAAGTCTGGAGATGGTTTCAGGCAACATCCAGTAGCCTAAGACCATTCAAGGTAGCTGGTGATCTTTTTCTGTTTTGTGGGGACCTTTTTTGTAGTGAACGTTCTTTTAAAATTCAGAATTTAGATTAATCAGTTGTCATAAGAAGAGAGGAGAGAAAGGGATGAAACAGTTTAGGAATAGTAAAAAAGAGAAATGTTTTATACGTTTGGGGAAACCGATTCATTTTTGGTGAATGATTAGTCAGTCTGGAGAAAGCAACTGGTATCAAAGAAAATAAGTTGTTTGTGGATTCTTTGGAAACTGTAAGTGTTAGCTTTGGAGCAAAATGACAGGTTATTTCTTTTCTTTTCTCTCTTTTTTTTTTTTTTTTCCTGGAGACTGAGTCTCACTCTGTTGCCCAGGCTGAAGTGCAGTGGCGTGATCATGGCTCACTGCAGCCTTCTCTGCCTCCCGGGTTCAAGCGATTCTCGTGCCTCAGTCTCCTAAGTTAGCTGGGACTACAGGCGTGCGCCACCATGCCCGGCCAATTTTTGTACTTTTGGTAGAAATGGGGTTCCACCATGTTGCCCAGGCTGGTCTTGGATTCCTGACGTCAAGTGATCTACCACGCCTAGCCGACAGGTTGTTTCTATTAATATGTCTACAATGGTCTGGTTAGTATTCTGTCTTACTAGAGATGGCTAGGTTATGGTTAACTGTGTCCTCTAGGTCATTCTTATAGAGCATAACTTGGACCCAGGAGCTGTTGGAGGAAAAGAGGAAGTTGAGGGGAGGAAGAAGCCTTAGAGGTGGGGAGGGCTGATCTGTCATCTTTTCCCATGTCTGCCGGCAGGGCACCCACCACAGATGAGGACAAGAAGGCAGCCGAGAAGAAACGGGAGGACAAAGCTAAGAAGAAGCATGACAGGAAATCTAAGCGCCTGGATGAGGAGGAGGAGGACAATGAAGGCGGGGAGTGGGAAAGGGTCCGGGGTGGAGTGCCCTTGGTTAAGGTGAGGGTTTCAGAGGTAAAATGAATTGGGGAACAGTTTGGGAGGGCATAAAGGTACCCTTGTGGGGAAAAGGCAAAAACAGGTTCCCGCTGGCATGCACATGACAGGATATGTACTGATACAGGAGAAGCCAAAAATGTTTGCCAAGGGAACCGAGATCACCCACGCTGTTGTTATCAAGAAGTTGAATGAGATCCTACAGGCACGAGGAAAGAAGGGAACTGATCGGTAAGATTCGTGGGCCTGGGTGGTGGGATTGCAGGGTGGCAGAGGGTGGAGGTTGGAGGAAGGGGTTGTTGGGAGGGTCTGTGTGTGGCTATAGTAGAGGAATGGTGTGCTTGGGACACCTCAGTCGGTTACCTGCTGTTTACCCTTCTTGTGACCTAAAACCAATCACTTAACCTTTTGGGTCTGTTTTCCCATCTATACAATGAAATAATGTTCTCCTTTTTTTTTTTTTTTTTTTTTTTTGGAGTCTTGTTCTGTTGCCCAGGCTGGAGTACAGTGGCACAATCTCGGCTCACTGCAGTCTTTGCCTTCTGGGTTCAGGCGATTCTCCTGCCTCAGCCTACTGAGTAGCTGGGATTACAGGCACCTGCCACCATCCCTGGCTAATTTTTGTACTTCTAGTAGAGACGGGGTTTCACCATGTTGACCAGGCTGGTCTCGAACTCCTGACTTCAAGTGATCCGCCTGCCTCGGCCTCCCAAAGTGCTGGGGTTACAGGCGTGAACCACCACTCCCAGCCCTTTTTTTTTCTTTTTTTTTTTAAGATTAAAAAACTGAAAGAGTGTTTACCCTCTTTAGTTATTAGGTAACAGAGAATGGTGGTCGGTGTGAAGCATTTCACAGCATTCCAGGATGGTTGGGATTATTGCTGCTTCTGTTTGGAATTTATAAAGGAGAAGCAGGGATATGGGTGATGAGGACGGGGTGTTATCTGAAGAGGGCATCTTGGGGGAGACTTTGTGATTTGTCTCTAAAGCCTCACCCAGCTCTCTGGCCCTCTAGTGCTGCCCAGATTGAGTTGCTGCAACTGCTGGTTCAGATCGCAGCAGAAAACAACCTGGGAGAGGGCGTCATTGTCAAGATCAAGTTCAATATCATTGCCTCTCTCTATGACTACAACCCCAACCTGGCAACCTACATGAAGGTGAGAGCAGTGAAGAGGAGCATCTCAGGGCATAGCTAGTGGGTCGGGGGAAGAGGGTACCTAGTGTCTTAAGACTCAGGGGCTATGGAGGCAGTCTTGGTGGTGGAAGGCCCCACGATTCCTGCTGAAGTGGGAGGCATCCGCTTACTCTACCTTCACTCCTCTGACTCTGCTGTGGTCTGAAATCTTGGCAGCCAGAGATGTGGGGGAAGTGCCTGGACTGCATCAATGAGCTTATGGACATCCTGTTTGCAAATCCCAACATTTTTGTTGGAGAGAATATTCTGGAAGAGAGTGAGAACCTGCACAACGCTGACCAGGTAAAGGGAGGAGTTGGCAGGATAACTGGAGGTGTGTGTTTTATGCTTTGGGAAGGCTCAGTGGGACCCTAGGGTTGAGGTTTGAGACTGAGATCTGGGCTAATTTGTTAACTCCTCCTCCGCCTTCCTTTTCAGCCACTGCGTGTCCGTGGCTGCATCCTAACTCTGGTAGAACGAATGGATGAAGAATTTACCAAAATAATGCAAAATACTGACCCTCACTCCCAAGGTGAGCCTGAGCAAGCGTGAGCTTTGCTGAGAGGAAAACTTCAGGGAATAATACTAGGTTTAGAGCTTTGTAAGGATTTTACAAAGTCAGAGTGCTTGAAAAGTCAGCCTTTCCTTACCCCAGCATTCGCATGGAAGGGCCTGATGAGATGCTGGCTCCCAGTCCCATCGTTTCTGATTCCGTAGGTGTGGGTGGGGCCTGAGAACGTGCACCTGTAGCCTGCTCCCAGGTTGCTGGTCTCAGGGCTATACTTTGAGAACCTTTGGGGTAAGGCATCTATTCACTTCTCTTGTTTAGCTTGGATGAGAGGCATTGGGGTGTGAAAGTGCAGCATAGTTTACTCAGTAAAAGTGTGAATGTGCCCATCAAGTCAAGGGTGTAGTGATTAACAAGGCAGCCAAAAGCTTACCTTTTGTGCTGGATGGAGAAAGGCAGTTTGACAAATAATAATAGTAAGATATGGCTGGGCACGGTGGCTCATGTCTGTAAACCCAGCTCTTTGGGAGGCCGAAGCAGCCGGATCACGAGGTCAGGAGATCGAGACCATCCTGGCTAACATGGTGAAACTCCATCTGTACTAAAAATCCAAAAAAAAAAAAAAAAAAAATAGCCGGGCGTGGTGGCAGGCGCCTGTAGTCCCAGCTACTTGGGAGGCTGAGGCAGGAGAATGGTGTGAACCTGGGAGGTGGAACTTGCAGTGAGATGAGGTCACGCCACTGCACTCCAGCCTGGGTGACAGAGCAAGACTCCATATCAAAAAAATATATATATATAGACAGAGAGTAAGATATTAAACAAGATAATTCTGGGCCGGGTGCAGTGGCTCACACCTGTAATCATAGCACTTTGGGAGGCTGAGGCAGTTGGATCACCTGAGGTCAGGAGTTTGAGACCAGCCTGGCCAAATTGGTGAAACCCTGGCTCTACTCAAAATACAAAAATTAGCTAGGAGTGGTGGCAGGTGCCTGTAAATCCCAGCTATGTGGGAGGCTGAGGCAGGCGAATTCCTTGAACCCGGCGGGGCAGAGGTTGCAATAAGCGGAGATTGCACCACTGCACTCCAGCCTGGGCGAAAGAGTAAAACTCCATCTCAAATAATATTAATAATAATTCTAGATGATGTAAAGTATGAGTTCGGAGTTAAAATAGGGCCCTGTGGTAAAAAGTGACTGGAGGGGTGGCTGCTGTAGCTAGCAGCTGGAGAAAACACCCTTAAGTAGGGGCCACCAGAGGTGAGATCCAACGAGGAGGAGTTAGGGGAAGAATCAGCTGAAGACAGTGCCTGACAGGAGGAGCAGAGAGCGAGCCTGATGTTCCAGGAGTTAAAAAGGCCAGTGTGACTCCAGCACAGGAAGGCAGAGGGAGAATCGTGGGAGACCAGGCAAGGGCCAGGCCTTGTAGACCCTCATTGGCAGAGGTTGGCAGTTGGGATTTTTTTCCGAAGCTGTGGGACGGGAAGGTTCTGGGTCCTGGGAGTGGGGGATGGCCTTTCCGGGGCACGTTGACTAGACTTTTCTGATGGGTGCAGAAGATGGATGGGTTGACTGGAATGACTGGGGACAGATGGGAAAGCCTGGATGCCCAATTGAGACAAGGATGGGTGCTCTCCCTGCCAGAGTATGTGGAGCATTTGAAGGATGAAGCCCAGGTGTGTGCCATCATCGAGCGCGTGCAGCGCTACCTGGAGGAGAAGGGCACTACCGAGGAGGTCTGCCGCATCTACCTGCTGCGCATCCTGCACACCTACTACAAGTTTGATTACAAGGCCCATCAGCGGCAGCTGACCCCGCCCGAGGGCTCCTCAAAGGTGAGCGCATGGCAGTCATGGCAGAGGGGAATGGGTGTGTCCGCCTGCCCTCCGCTTCTGTGAGGACTTGACGGCAAATTTGTTACTCTCTAGACTTCCCCAGGTGGAGCAGAGAGGGAAACTGACATATTAGAAAGAGACCGGATAGAGTCTCATCTTTGGTTGCTAGAACCTGTGCCTTTTAAAGCTGGATCTCCTTTGCAAATAACCTCCCTTCCTCCCCAGTCTGAGCAAGACCAGGCAGAAAATGAGGGCGAGGACTCGGCCGTGTTGATGGAGAGACTGTGCAAGTACATCTACGCCAAAGACCGCACAGACCGGATCCGCACATGCGCCATCCTCTGCCACATCTACCACCATGCTCTGCACTCCCGCTGGTACCAGGCCCGCGACCTCATGCTTATGAGCCACCTGCAGGACAACATTCAGCACGCAGACCCGCCAGTGCAGGTAGGATGGGGAGGCCTTGGAGCTGAAGGAGATGCCAGGCCCCTGGTCTCTTGGCAAACTGGCTTAACCAGAACGGCCACCTGTGTGACTGGTGCAAATTTAAGTAGACACTTGGTCTTTCCCACATGCCAGCATCCTGCAGTCCTCCTGCATGTAAACACATAATTTCTTGTCTACAAAAAAAAAATTAGCCGGGCTTGGTAGCGCTGGAGCCCAAGAGGCAGAGGTTCCAGTGAGCCCAGACTGCCACTGCACTCCAGCCTGGGTAATAGAGCAAGACTCTATGTCAAAAAAAAGCAAAAACAAAAACAAAACAAAGCTGTGTGTGGAAGTGTAGATCCTGTAAAAGTGTATTCAAGGCAACTAGGAAATGTTTATGTGTAGAGCACCTGGTGAACCTGTCTGGGGGTAATGCTGGTTTTTAAACAGCCCTCCTGTTGGTGTTTTTATTGCACGGTATGAACATATCACTGTATCTGTTTTCCTCTTGGTGGACACCCAGTTTATTTCCAGTTTTTGGCTCTGATGTAGGAAGCTGCTGCAGGTTGGCAGTTGGGATTTTTTTCCGAAGCTGTGGGACGGGAAGGTTCTGGGTCCTGGGAGTGGGGGATGGCCTTTCCGGGGCACACTGACTAGACTTTTCTGATGGGTGCAGAAGAGGGATGGGTTGACTGGAATGACTGGGGACAGATGGGAAAGCCTGGCTGTAAGAAACTCAAAAGTGGTTATAGCATTTTACTCTCCTGCTAGTGTTTGGGAGTTCCTTGTCAATTTTTGGTGATGTTGGTCGTTTTTTTTTTTTTTTTTTTTTTTTGAGAGGGAGTCTAGCTCTGTCGCCAAGGCTGGAGTGCAGTGGGGCCATCTCAGCTCACTGCAACCGCCATCTCCCAGGATCAAGCGATTCTCCTGCCTCAGCCTTCTGAGTAGCTGGGATTACAGGCGCCCGCCACCACGTCTGGCTAATTTTTGTAATTTAGTGGAGTTGGGGTTTCACCACATTGGCCAGGCTGGTCTCAAATTCCTGATCTCAAGTGATCTGCCTGCCTCAGCCTCCCAAAGTGCTGAGATTACAGGAGTGAATCATCGTGCCGGCAGTGGTATTGGGTCTTTTAAACTTGTTTTTGTTTTTTGAGGCAGGGTCTTGCACTGTCACCTAGGCTGAGTGTAGTGGCATGATCATGGCCCACAGTAGCCTCAAATTCCCAGGTTCAAGTGATCCTCCTACCTCAGCCTCCATAGTACTGAGGCTACAGGCATGTGCCACCATACCTGCTAACTTTTTATTTTTTGTAGAGACAGAGTCTCACTATGTTGCCCAGGCTGGTCTCAAAGATATTTTAGTTTGTGTGTGTGTGTGTGTGTGTGTGTGTGTGTGTGTGTGTGTATGTGTGTGTTTTTGTTTGTTTTGAGACAGAGGCTCGCTCTGTTGCCCAGGCTGGAGTGCAGTGGTGCAATCTTGGCTCACTCCACCCTCTGTCTCCCAGATTCAAGCCATTCTCCTGCCTCACCATTCCGTGTAGCTGAGATTACAGGCATGTGCCACCACACCAGGCTAATTTTTGTATATTTAATAGAGAGAAGATTTTACCATGTTGGCCGGGCTGGTCTTGAACCTCAGGTGACCCACCCACCTCAGCCTCCCAAAGGGCTGGGATTACAGGCGTGAGCCACTGCACCCGTCTACTCAAAGGTCTTTTAAATTTTAGTTGGTTGTCTAATGGTATCTCATTGTAGTGTTAGTTTGCATTTGCCTGGTGACTATTGATACTGGCTACTTTTTTACTTTTTTATGTTTATTGGCCATTTATGTTTATTGGCCATTTTATCTTTTGTGAAATATCTGGTCAATTCTTGCCCATTTAAAACAATTGGATTGTTTACTTTATTGAGTTATAGGAGTGCTTTATCTATCTTGGATAACTAGTCCTGAGTCAGATTTTTTTTTTTTTTTTTTTTTGACAGTCTCACTGTGTTGCCCAGGGTGGAGTGCAGTGGCGCAATCTGGGCTCACTGCAATGTCCACCTCCTAGGTTCAAGCAATTCTCCTGCCTCAGCCTCCCAAGTAGCTGCGATTGCAGGCGTATGCCCCCACACCCAGCTAATTTTTGTATATTTAATAGAGGCAAGGTTTCACCATGTTGGCCAGGATGGTCTGGAACCCCTGATCTCAGATATGTTTTGAAAATATTTCTTCTAGTCTGGTTTGCTTATTCGTTTTCTTTTTTTTTTGAGACGGAGTCTCACTGTGTCGCCCAGGCTGGAGTGCAGTGGCGTGATCTCGGCTCACTGCAAGCTCCGCCTCCCGGGTTCACGCCATTCTCCCGCCTCAGCCTCCCAAGTAGCTGGGACTACAGGCGCCCGCCACCGTGCCCGGCTAATTTTTTGTATTTTTAGTAGAGACGGGGTTTCACCATGTTAGCCAGGATAGTCTCGATCTCCTGACCTCGTGATCCACCCGCCTCGGCCTCCCAAAGTGCTGGGATTACAGGCTTGAGCCACTGCGCCCGGCCTCGTTTTCTTAACCATACCTTTGGATGAAGTCTGATGTATCCGTTTTTTGTTTTGTTTTGTTTTTTTGAGACAGAGTTTCGCTCTGTCACCAGGCTGGAGTGCAGTGGCGTAATCTTGACTCACTACAACCTCTGCTTCCCGGATTCAGGTGATTCTCCTGCCTCAGCCTCCCGAGTAGCTGGGACTACAGGCACGTACCACCATGTCCAGCTAATTTTTTAAATTTTTTAGTAGAGACGGGGTTTCACCATGTTGGCCAGGATGGTCTCAATCTCTTGACCTCATGATCCGCCCGCCTCACCCTCCCAAAGTGCTGGGATTACAGGCGTGAGCCACCGCACCCGGCCCAGTTTTTTCTTTTATAGTAATTATTTTCTGGATCCTGTCTAAAAAACCTTTGCCTACTTGAAATTCATGAGGATTTTTTGAATTTCTTTTTTTTTTTTTTTTTTTTCATAAGTCCCTATGGGTTTTAGCTTTTACATTGAGTCTTATAGTTGGTCTTGGTTTGATTTTTGCATCTGGTGTGGTTGGGATCAGGGTTTCTTTTTCCTCCATATGGATACCTAGTTGTTCTAGCATCATTTGTAGAAAAGACTTCCTTTCCCCTATTGTATTGCTTTGGTGTCTTTGTGGAAAATAATGTGAAAAACCACATCACCTATAAGAGTAGGTGTTTTTCAGGTCATTCCCTTCCGTCCCATTCATTTTTCTTTTTGTCTGTCCTTAAGCAAGTCCCATATTATCTTAATTGCTGTGCAACATAGCAAAACCCTGTCTCTACAAAAAAATACAGAAATTAGCCAGGCATAGTGGTGCACACCTGTAGTCCCACCTACTCAGGAGGCTGAGGTAGGAGGATTGCTTGAGCTCAGGACGTCAAGGTTGCAGGAGCCATGATCACGCCACTGCACTCCAGCCTGGGCAACAGAGCAAGACTGTCTCAAAGAAGAAAGAAATACCCGGTTACTTCTCCTTCATTCTATTCATATAATGAATAACTATGAGTTCATTATTGTGTGTTTTTTGTTTTTTGAAAAAGGGTGTCACTCTGTCGCCCAGGCTGGAGTGCAGTGGCGCAATCTCGGCTCACTGCAACCTCTGCCTCCCTGGCTCAAGCAATTCTCCTGCCTCAGCCTCTCAAGTAGCTGGGATTACAGGTGTGCACACCACCACCCAGCTAACTTTTGCTTTTTTAGTAGAGATGGGGTTTCACCATGTTGGGCAGGCTGCTTTTGAACTCCTGACCCCATGATCCACCTGCCTTCACCTCCCAAAGTGCTGGGATTACAGGCATGAGCCACCACGCCCAGCCGAGTTCATTACGTTTTTATACTAACATTTTATTCCTGAGGTATATCCAGTTTGGTCATGTATATTGTCTCTTTTATATTATATATTGCTGGATTCTGTTTGCTAACATATTTAAGGCTGTTTGCATGTAAGCTTATGACTGGCATTGATCTCCACATTGTTGTTGTTGTTATGAATACACTTAGCCTTTTCCCCCAAGATTTGTACTACTTACCGTCTCTCCCGTCTTAATTAGTGCCAAGTCCCTCTTCCCAGTTGCTTAGACCAGAAACCTTGGGGTTATTCTTGTTTCGAACTTTTCTCTCATATACTGCATCTGATTCCCCAGCCGTTCCTGTTCACAGTCCATTATCAGAACACTTCCTGTCACTTCTGCTTGTACCCTCTGCTCTAAGCCACCATCATCTGATTTCTCTCTGATTCTGCCTTTGTGTCTCTTCAGTCCCTTTGTTCTGTTCATAATACAGATTAACTTGTTCAGTTATGTCAGATCATATCACCTGTTTGCTCAAAACCTTCCCATGGTTTCCTGTCTTAAAACTCATAAAATGGGCCGGGTGCGGTGGCTCAAGCCTGTAATCCCAGCACTTTGGGAGGCCGAGGAGGGTGGATCACGAAGTCGGGAGATCGAGACCATCCTGGCTAACATGGTGAAACCCCGTCTCTACTAAAAATACAAAAAATTAGCTGGGCGTGGTGGCAGGCGCTTGTAGTCCCAGCTACTCTGGAGGCTGAGGCAGGAGAATGACGTGAACCCGCGAGGTGGAGATTGCAGTGAGCCGAGATCGCGCCACTGCACTCCAGCCTGAGCGACTGAGCCAGACTCCATCTCAAAAAAAAAAAAACACTCATAAAATGACTGGTGCTGGCCGGGTGCGGTGGCTCAAGCCTGTAATCCCAGCACTTTGGGAGGCCGAGGCGGGTGGATCACGAGGTCAGGAGATCGAGACCATCCTGGCTAACATGGTGAAACCCCGTCTCTACTAAAAATACAAAAAACTAGCCGGGTGTGGTGGCGGGCGCCTATAGTCCCAGCTACTTGGAGGCTGAGGTGGGAGAATGGCATGAACCTGGGAGGCGGAGCTTGCAGTGAGCCGAGATCGCGCCACTGCATTCTTGCCTGGGAGAGACAGCGAGACTCCGTCTCAAAAAAAAAAATGACTGGTGCTTGCCCATCTCCCAGCTTGTGGTGGTAGTGTCTTTTCCCAGCCCTAGCTGTGTCACACCCCTTGTTTCTTTCTTTCTTTTTTTTTTTTTTTTTTTGAGGCGGAGTCTCGCTCTGTCTCCCAGGTTGGAGTGCAGTGGCGCAATCTCAACTCACTGCAAGCTCCGCCTCCCGGGTTCACGCCATTCTTCTGCCTCAGCCTCCCAAGCAGCTGGGACTACAGGCACCTACCACCATGCCCGGCTAATTTTTTGTATTTTTAGTAGAGATGGGGTTTCACCGTGTTAGCTAGGATGGTCTCGATCTCTTCACCTCGTGATCCGCCTGCCCCGGCCTCCCAAAGTGCTGGGATTACAGCCTCCGCGCCCAGCCCCCTTGTTTCTTGAATATACCTGGCCCGGTTCTTCCACAGGATCACTGCGTTTACTTTTCCTTTTTATAGGATATTCTTTCCCCAGATGCCTGCATGACTTGCTCTCTCTTTAGGTCTTTATTCAAACATTCTTTCCCAATGAGGCCTTCTGTAGTTATATGAACGTTTGAGCCTCACCGCACAGACTCCCTTCCTGGCTCCATTCTCTGCTTTATTTTTCTTCTCAGCGTGAGTCACCGCCTCGTAGTGTAGCTCTCATGCCCCCCACACCCTACCCCTAGACATAATCTCCATGCAGGGTGGGGACTTGTCTATTTTGTTCTCCCTCCCAGCCTATTGCTCAGCACATAGTAGGCACTTAAAGTAGATTTGTTTAGTTTTGTTTTGGTTTTTTATCTTTAGCCATGGAGTGTCTCCATGTTACTCAGGCCCATCTTAAACCCCTGTGCTCAAGTGATCCTCCTGCCTTAGCCTCCCAAAGTGCTGGGATTACAGGCGTGAGCCACCGTGCCCGGCTTAGTTATGAAATAAATGAAGACTTGTCTTGCAGCTGTCACCTCTGAGTGCATTATTACCCTTTGCCCCCAGATCCTTTACAACCGCACCATGGTGCAGCTGGGCATCTGTGCCTTCCGCCAAGGCCTGACCAAGGACGCACACAATGCCCTGCTGGACATCCAGTCAAGTGGCCGAGCCAAGGAGCTTCTGGGCCAGGGCCTGCTGCTGCGCAGCCTGCAGGAGCGCAACCAGGAGCAGGAGAAGGTGGAGCGGCGCCGGCAGGTCCCCTTCCACCTGCACATCAACCTGGAGCTGCTGGAGTGTGTCTACCTGGTGTCTGCCATGCTCCTGGAGATTCCCTACATGGCTGCCCATGAGAGCGATGCCCGCCGACGCATGATCAGCAAGCAGTTCCACCACCAGCTGCGCGTGGGCGAGCGACAGCCCCTGCTGGGTGAGTGTGGAGCTCCAGGGTTCAGCAAGCTGCCTCACTCCCTGATTACACATGAGGATTAAGAGAAGTGAAGGGAGTAACTCTCCCACCACTCAACTCTGTCTGATTTAATGACACCTCCTCTGCCTGGTACTGTCCTAAGTGTTTTACAAATAATTATTTAATCTGCATTAGTAATAACCCTATGCTGTAGGTACTAGTAATACCCTGTTTCCCAGTGGAGAAACTGAGGCACAGAGAAGTTAAGTGACTCGCCCGAGTTTAACACAGCTCATGTGTACCTCTGATCTTTCCCTTTTCTTCCCTTCATGTATATTACATTCCAGCCAAACCAACTGTCATAGAGCCTTTTTGTTCAAGAAGCTAACATTGATTCCTTTGGCCCCTTTTGAAAGAAAGATCTTGCAGGGTTGCAGTGAGTGGTGACTCACTGGAAAGGAATTGAGCTGCGCCCTTCCTGTGACGTTGACCCACAGGAGGGCTTGACGAGTGAGCCCAGCCCAGTGTCCACAGCCACATCCCCCTACAGATTTGTCCTCTCCTGGTCATGTATATGTTTGGGCTAAAGGGTAGGTTCCCTTAGGCACATTTTTGTTTGGCTTACGTAGTGAGACTTACTTTGTGCGGAAATTTCCCATGAGAATCGGAATTTTCATATCTTAGAATATTGGCAGTCTGTCACTCCTGGCCCTGCCTTCCTGCAGAGCTAGCCTTGGCTGGAGCTGAAGTAGCAGTGATGGGAAAGGGCTATCTGCTTCTCCACAGTCCCTGCCTCTCAGTTTCTCCCTACAGTATTTCCAAAAGCCAGTTTGCATCAGCTCTGCACTGTTGTTTGGCTTGTAGAGAAATATTCTTTGAGCCTCTAAACTTGCCTTTTTTTTTTTTTTGAGACAGAGCCTCACTGTCGCCCAGGCTGGAGTGCAGTGGCGCAATCTCGGCTCACTGCAACCTTTGCCTCCCGGGTTCAAGTGATTCTGCTGCCTCAGCCTCTCAAATAGCTGAGACTACAGGCGCCCACCACCACGTCCGGCTAATTTTTTGTATTTTTAGTGGAGATGGGGTTTCCTCTTGTTGGCCAGGCTGGTCTTGAATTCCTGAGCTCAGGTGACCCGCCCACCTCAGCTTCCCAAAGTGCTGAGATTACAGGCATGAGCCACCGCGCCCGGACCAACCTTGCCTTTTGCAAGTGTTAATATGGATAAAATGGAAGTTCATCCAGGAGGGCTGTGTGCCTTTCCTTACACTTAGCCCTGCTCCTGTGGTTCTGTTTGCACCTGATCCCTGTTCGCATTGAGCTTGCTGTGCTTGCTCCGGAGTCTGCGTGTTCGTGTTTCTCTGTCTGCCACCCATTTCTAGCCTTAGAACTTTTGCACTTTGTCTACCCTGAATTCCAGTTACTACGGTGTACCATGTCTTACCGTCCTGGCTTGTCTTAGGATTGTATTTGGGGGCCTGAGTTCATAATTAATACATAAAACCTGTGATTTTAGAGATAATTTTGACTGGGGCTAAGTTTTTTAAGGAAAAAAAGTAAGCTGCTTGGAAGAAGAATAAGCTGGCAACAGTGTAATTGATGCATGGGCATGGCACCATTCATGAAGGTGATGTGGGTGAGGAAGGGTTGGTAAATTCCATTCTAGTTGAGCTGGCAGAGGTGGTTTTGTTTTGTTTTGTTTTGTTTGAGACGGGGTCTCGCTCTGTAGCCCAGGAAGATGTACGTGAGGACACACGCACAATTTGTCAACATTTTCGAGGTGTTCAGCAGTCCCCTGAAGTGTGTCTATGGACTGATTGAGTTCAAACCTAAGTACATTTGTGCAGATGGAGTGGTTTGGGCGACTGCATGGCTCTTTGGTAGAGAGACGGGGAGAGTCTCTAGTATGGTTTGCTCCTCCAGCCTCTGTTCCCCCTTAAAGAGTGCTAATGGGGCAGGAGTCCTGGTCCCAAGTTCCCTAGGCTCTGCCTCATTCCCACCCTTTCAGGTCCCCCTGAGTCCATGCGGGAACATGTGGTCGCTGCCTCCAAGGCCATGAAGATGGGTGACTGGAAGACTTGTCACAGTTTTATCATCAATGAGAAGATGAATGGGAAAGTGTGGGACCTTTTCCCCGAGGCTGACAAAGTCCGCACCATGCTGGTTAGGTGAGCAGACAGGCCGTGATGGGTTGGGGAAGAAGAGACTGGTTGGTCCCCTTGCCTGAGGCCCCGTTGTCCCTTCTCTCCCCTCTTCCCACAGGAAGATCCAGGAAGAGTCACTGAGGACCTACCTCTTCACCTACAGCAGTGTCTACGACTCCATCAGGTAGGCTGGGCCTTGGGGACACAGAAGGGCCCCAGCCTTGTGAGCAAGGGTCCTGACTGGCCCTGTCCTCTCCTTTCTCCCCAGCATGGAGACACTGTCAGACATGTTTGAGCTGGATCTGCCCACTGTGCACTCCATCATCAGCAAAATGATCATTAATGAGGAGCTGATGGTAGGGGCCGGGGTGGGAAGCCGGCAGGTGGAGCCATGGAGGGATTGGAGCGGAGGGGCCTGATCTGTATCGTGTCCCCTCCTCTGCCTCGCGCCTGTCAGGCCTCCCTGGACCAGCCAACGCAGACAGTGGTGATGCACCGCACCGAGCCCACTGCCCAGCAGAACCTGGCCCTGCAGCTGGCCGAGAAGCTGGGCAGCCTGGTGGAGAACAATGAGCGAGTGTTTGACCACAAACAAGGCACCTACGGGGGCTACTTCCGAGGTGAGTGCTTCCGGCTCCTCTCCTCGCCCGGCTTCTGGTACCCTCACAGCCTCTCCCCTGGCACTCCCTCCACATCCTTCCCATCTCTCTCCTGCAGACCAGAAGGACGGCTACCGCAAAAACGAGGGCTACATGCGCCGCGGTGGCTACCGCCAGCAGCCATCTCAAACGGCCTACTGAGCTCTCCACTCTGTCTCACGCCTAGACTATCCAACCTTGAAGTTCTAAGCCACACCTCAGGCATTAAAAGTCTATTTAAAGTTGTTATGGTTGATTGCTTGTTGCCACAAAGGTGTGTTGAGTCCATTCATTTGCTGATTATATTTCTGAGCTTCTACCCACATGACAGACACAAGGCTCGGATGCAGAGGTGAATTGAACACATTCCTGACCTTGAAGAGCTTGTTGCTTTTTGACATTTAACAGAAAATTGTAATAACATAAGTTATAATGGGTGTTTTAAAAGGCCAGGTGCAGTGGCTTATGCCTGTAATCCCAGCACTTTGGGAGGCCACAGCTGGTGGATCAC
Organism: Theropithecus gelada; assembly: GCF_003255815.1. NCBI lineage: Eukaryota > Metazoa > Chordata > Mammalia > Primates > Cercopithecidae > Theropithecus > Theropithecus gelada. The sequence goes on from NC_037688.1 coordinate 55,762,744, forward strand.
GTAAGGTGAGGAGTTCCAGACCAGCCTGGCCAACATAGTGAAACCCCCTCTCTACTAAAAATACAAAAATTAGCTGGGCGTGGAGGCACATGCCTGTAGTCCCAGCCACTTGGGAGGCTGAGGCAGGAGAATCGCTTGAACCTGGGAGGTGCAGGTTTTGCAGTGAGCCAAGATCACGCCACTGCACTCCAACCTGGGCAACAGAGCGAGACACTGTCTCAAAAAAAAAAGTCGCGGATGTATTGAGGATGTGACGGGGGGGTTGGTGGGGGGGAACATCAGGAAAGGCGTAGTGGAGACAGTAGTGACGGTTGGACTCTGAGGGTTCAGCAGGCAGGGAGAAGGGAGAGCTGGTATAGACAAGTGTAGATGCACTGTTACCTGTTCATAACAAGACAGGTGCCATCAGAGGGTGCATTGAGAAACTGGGCCTTTGCTGTGATAGCTAAGCATGTGGTTGTTTTCTGATCATTTAAGTTGTGTTTATTGTGTTTTTTGTTTGTTGTTGGTTGTTGTTTTTTTTTGAGATGGAGTCTCGCTCTGTCGCCCAGGCTGGAGTGCAGTGGCACAATCTCGGCTCACTGCAAGCTCCACCTCCCGGGTTTATGCCATTCTCCTGCCTTAGCCTTCCGAGTTGCTGGGACTACAGGCGCCCGCCACCACACTCGGCTAAATTTTTGTATTTTTTTTTTTTTAGTAGAGATGGGGTTTTACTGTGTTAGCCAGGATGATCTTGATCTCCTGACCTCGTGATCTGCCCACCTCCACCTCTTAAAGTGCTGACATTACAGGCGTGAGCCACCGCGCCCAGCCTTATTGTGTTTTATATAAGTATGGGTCCACAACAGATTGGATTTTTTTTTTTTTTTAAGAGATAGGATCTTGCTGTGTTGCCCAGGCTGGCCTTGAACTCCTGGGCTCAAGCAATCCTCCCACCTCAGCCCTCTAAGTAGCTGGGACTACAGGTATGCACCACCATGCCCAGTCTAGATTGGAAATTTTTAAAAAATGATCTTTTACCACATTTGAGAAGCACTGATGTAGGCAGAGGAAAAAAGTGCAAGCTCAAAGGGTTGGAGAAGTGAGAGAGTGGCATGATTAGTGTAACGCACGTGTGGAACGTGTGCCGGAGATGCACTGGAGACTCACCCGGGCCATCTCTTGAAACTTTCAATGCTCTGGGCTTTTATAGACAAATTCACAGCTGGGGCTGGGCACGGTGGCTCACACCTATAATCCTAGCACTGTGGGAGGCCGAGGCAGTACGATCACTTGAGGCCAGTAGAAGGGCACAAAAAATTAAAAATTAGCCAGATATGGTAGTGTGTGCCAGTAGTCCTAGCTACTAGGGAGACTGAGGCAGGAGGATCACTTGAGCCCAGGAGCTTAAGATCTATTTAAGTTAAGGTACAGTGAGCTGTGATTACACCACTGCACTCTAGCTTGGGGAATAGAGCAAGACCTTGTCTCAAAACAAAGTAACAAAATAACATGAAATGGATTCCATTTTAAGAAACAGAATGAAGCATCATTGTGTAAAGTATGAAATTGGAAGCAAAGAGCATGAAGCAAAAAAAAAAAAACCAAACCATCTGAAGCCTGAGGTCAGAGGTGGGGGAGGATTGAAGAGGTACAGATGTAAAAAGCTGTGAAGCTACCGTGACCAGTGGAAGGAGTCAAAAATGACACATTCTTCTGACTGGAGGATAAATAAATAGAACTATTTTCAAGAAATAGCTGGAATATTCTTTGTGTTCAGAAGTACAAGAACAGCACATTTGCAGGGCGGACTGATAGGTTGAAGAGAAGCCTTGGGACATGCACTAACTAGACTCTAGGCTCAGCTGCTGTCACAAGGAGCCCAAAACAGTGACTCAGCAAAATAGCTTATTCATCATGTGACAGTTCAGAGGTGAGTGGTCCAGGGTTAGGGTTAGACAACAACTGTTAACACAGAATCATCTAGGGACGCAGGGCCCTGCTGTCGTGTTGCCTCTGCGTCCCCAAGGTTGTCATCTGTGGTTAAAGTGGCTCACCAGCCCCAAGTCCTCCTTCAAGCCCATGAAAAAGGAAGCGGAAATACAGGGCCTAGAAATTACACTGATCCCATTGGCCAGAACTTAGTCTCACCTTACCACCCTATACACAAGACTGAAATGCCTCTAGCTGGATAGTTAAACGTTCATTTAAACTTTGGGCGTTTTGTTTCTAAATGAAGGGAAGCGGCACAAGTATTAGTCTGTCACAGAAGAGAAAGAGAAAGGTTTTGAAGCGAATGGCTTATAAATAGTTGTCCAAAGTCTGCTCATGGCTGACATCAGAGCCAGCATGTTGACCATTTCCGTACTGCGTGCTTTAGGTACCTTATCCCACTTAATCTCAGAATAACCCTATTGTCATTCCCATTTTGTAGATGGGAAAACAGGCTCAAAGAGATAAGTGATTTACCTTCCACACAACGGGGAAGTAAGGGGTCCAGGTGCACATTAAGGCAGCCTGTGCCTGACTCTTACACCTGGTGCTGCTTACATTTCCAGAGGGGGCAGCCTGGAGGAGAGGGCTAGGTACCGGACTCAACATGTGAGTACGTGGTGGAAGGGAAGCCAGAGATGGAGTGGCCAGAGGTGAAGAACTGGGAGGGAGCAGTGATGGAAAGGCCGGAGAGCTTATGCATTTCAGGGCTGGGCTGCCAAGTACCTCACTTGGCCAGTTCAGCATTCTTTGGCAGGAGGCACAGCCATTGTGTTGTCCAATGCCAGGGTATATACCTTTTTCAGTTTCCAATCTACCAATGGTGACTTTTGAACAGCATTGTCAAACCTTTTTCTGCCCAGGGCTAGATAGTGTATATTTTAAGCTTTGTGGGCCACATGTGGATTGTCACTCCTTTTTTTCTTAACAACAACTTTTTTTTTTTTTTTTTTTTTTTTTTTGAGACAGTCTCGTTCTGTCGCCCAGGCTGTTAACTACCATTAACTTTTTAATGCCTCTCTTTCTGGTGTGTGTATATTTATTACTAGACTGGAATCATCCTATGTATATGTCATCAATTGCTGTTTCCTGTCCCTTTACATAACATGAGCTGCTTCCTGAAATTTTATTTATTTTATAGACAGAGTCTTGTTCTGTCACCCAAGTTGGAGTTCAGTGGTGCAATCTCAGCTCACTGCAACCTCAACCTCCTGAGTAGCTGGGACACCCACCACCACGCCTGGCTAATTTTTGTATTTTTAGTAGAGACAGGTTTTCACCATGTTGGCCAGGCAGGTCTTGAACTCCTGATCTCAGGTGATCCACCTGTCTCCCAAAGTGCCATGCCCAGCTAATTTTTAAATTGAGACCAGGTCTCCCTGTGTTGACCATGCTGATCTTGAACTTCTAGGATCAAGTGATCCTTCTGCCTGGGCCTCCCAAAGTTCTTGAATTCCAGGCACGAGCCATCGTGGCCTGATTTTTTAAAAGAAACAGAAATTTGGATTTTATTGTGAAATCTCCCCATCTTAGTATATTGGATTTCATTATTTTTACATCCGGCAGATAATGTGTCAATGTCAAAACAAGGTTTGAGGGAGGTGCAGCTCACACATGAGTGTGAAAACCCAGTCATCACGCTTATGAACTACAAAAGGATCTGGATTTAATTATTTAAAAGACAGCTTGGCCAGGCCCGGTGGCTCACGCCTGTAATCCCAGCACTTTGGGAGGCCAAGGCAGGTGAATCATCTGAGGTCAGGAGATTGAGACCATCCTGGCCAACATGGTGAAACCCTGTCTTTACTAAAAATACAAAAATTACCTGGGTGTGCTGGTGCAAGCCTGTAGTCCCAGCTACTCAGGAGGCTGAGGCAGAAGAATCACTTGAACCCAGGAGGCGGAGGTTGCAATGAGCCAAGATCACGCCACTGCACTCCAGCCTGGCGACAGAGTGACTCTGGCTCAAAAAAAAAAAAAGACGGCCGGGCGCGGTGGCTCAAGCCTGTAATCCCAGCACTTTGGGAGGCCGAGGCGGGTGGATCATGAGGTCAGGAGATCGAGACCATCCTGGCTAACATGGTGAAACCCCGTCTCTACTAAAAATACAAAAAACTAGCCGGGCGTGGTGGCGGGCGCCTGTAGTCCCAGCTACTCGGAGGCTGAGGTGGGAGAATGGCATGAACCTGGGAGGCGGAGCTTGCAGTGAGCCGAGATCGCGCCACTGCACTCCAGCCTGGGTGACACAGCGCGAGACTCCGTCTCAAAAAAAAAAAAAAAAAAAAAAGACATTCTACTGGTCAATACTATATAAGACAAGCAAAACATTTGCTGGTCAGGTGATGAATGGTGAATTCTGCTTTCGTCACAGTTACTGTCAAGCATTCAACCACAATTTATTGAGACTTCCATGCAGACCTTTGTGGAAAGCAAAGCACTGGGGAGAGATTCCATGAACATCATTCATTTAAACACCGTTTGTTTTTTATTTTATTTTATTTTATTTATGTATTTAATTTTATTTTTTTAAGATGGAGTCTTGCTCTTGTCACCCAGGCTGGAGTGCAGTGGCACGATCTCGGCTCACTGCAACCTCTGTCTTGGTTCAAGCGATTCTCCCGCCTCCGCCTCCTGAGTAGCTGGGATTACAGGTGCCCACCCCCACGCCTGGTTAATTTTGGTACTTTTAGTGGAGATGGGGTTTCGCCATGTTGGCCAGGCTGGTCTTGAACTGCTGACCTCAAGTGATTTTTCTGCCTCAGCCTCCGAAAGTACTGGGATTATAGGCATGAGCCACTGCACCTGGCCTCTGTTTATTTATTTTTATTTATTTATTTATTTATTTATTTATTTATTTTTTTTTTTTGAGACGGAGTCTGGCTCTGTTGCCCAGGCTGGAGTGCAGTGGCCGGATCTCAGCTCACTGCAAGCCCCGCCTCCCAGGTTCACGCCATTCTCCTGCCTCAGCCTCCCGAGTAGCTGGGAGTACAGGCGCCCGCCACCTCGCCCGGCTAAGTTTTTTTGTATTTTTTAGTAGAGACGGGGCTTCACCATGTTAGCCAGGATGGTCTCGATCTCCTGAACTCGTGATCCGCCCGTCTCGGCCTCCCAAAGTGCTGGGATTACAGGCTTGAGCCACCGCGCCCGGCCATTTTTATTTATTTATTTTTTTTGAGACGGAGTCTCGCTCTGTCGCCCTGGCTGGAGTACAGTGGCCGGATCTCAGCTCACAGCAAGCTCCGCCTCCCGGGTTCACGCCATTCTCCTGCCTCAGCCTCCCGAGTAACTGGGGCTGCAGGCGCCCGCCACCTCGCCTGGCTAGTTTTTTTGTATTTTTTAGTAGAGACGGGGTTTCACCATGTTAGCCAGGATGGTCTCGATCTCCTGACCTCGTGATCCACCCGTCTCGGCCTCCCAAAGTGCTGGGATTACAGGCTTGAGCCACCGCGCCCGGCCTTATTTATTTTTGAGACGGAATCTTGTTCTTGTTGCCCGGGCTGGAGTGCAATGGCGTGATCTTGGCTCTCTGCAACCTCCGTCTCCTGGGTTCAAGCAATTCTTCTGCCCCAGCCTCCCGAGTAGTTGGGATTACAGACACCCACCACCATGCCCAGCTAATTTTTGTATTTTTAGTAGAGATAGGGTTTCTCTATGTTGGCCAGGCTGGTCTTGAATTCTTGAGTCCAGGTGATCTGCCCACCTTGGCCTCCCAGAGTGCTGGGATTACAGGCATGAGCCACCACACCCGGCCCCCATTTATTTTTTAGACTTTTATTTTATTATATTTTTTGAGACAGGGTCTCACTGTGTCCCCCAGGCTGGTGTGCAGTGGCACAATCACAGCTCACTGAAGCCTCCCAGCTCAAGCAATCCTCTTACCTCAGCTTCCTGGGTAACTAGAATGTGCCACCACACGTGGCTAATTTTTCTATTTTTTTTTTTTTTTTTTTAGAGATTAGGGTCTTGCTATGTTGCCCAGGCTGATCTTGAATTCCTGGGCTCAAGCGATCCTCCCACATTGGCCTCCCAAAGTGCTAGGATTACAGAAGTGAGGCACTGTGCCCAGACTTAAACACCTATTTATTGTGCACCTTCTCTGTACCAGGCCCTGATCTGAGCCCTTGCACAGATGTGAACAAGACCTTACTCTCCAGGGACCAGGGGAAGGAAGTGCTACTTCTGTGCTCTGGAGAACCAAGGTCTGCAATCAGAAGAGATGAGAATGGAGGCCAGGTGTGGTGGTGGTTCACACCTGTACTCACAAAACTTTGGGAGGTTGAGGCAGGATGATCACCTGAGGTTAGGAGTTCGAGAGCAGCCTGGCCAACATGGTGAAACCCTATCTCTACTGAAAATACAAAAATTAGCCAGGTGGGATTAGCCTGTAATCCCAGCTACTTGGGAGACTGAGGCAGAAGAATTGCTTGAATCTGGAAGGTAGAGGTTGCAGTGAGCTGGGATCCTGCCACTGCGCTCCAGCCTGGGGGACAGAGAGAGACTAAAAAAAAAAAATTAATTAAAAATTTTAAAAACACCAGTCACAGTGGCTCACGCCTGTAATCCCAGCACTTTGGGAGGCCAAGGCAGGTGGATCACAAGGTCAGGAGTTCAAGACCAGCCTGGCCAAGATGGTGAAACCCTGTCTCCACTAAAAATACAAAAATTAACTGGGCGCCATGGCAGGCGCCTGTAATCCCAGTTACTCAGGAGACTGAGGCAGGAGAATCACTTGAACTCGGGAGGTGAAGGTTGCAGTGAGCTGAGATCGTGCCACTGCACTCCAGCCTGGGTGACAAGAGTGAGACTCTGTCAAAAAAAAAAAAAAAATGGAATTGCTAGGACAGTCTAGACAGTTTTCACAAAGCAAGACTTTGGTCCCCTCTTCAGGACCCAGCATGGCCTCAGATCCAGCCACCAGGCCCCAAATACCTTCAAGTTTGAGTGTAGAAGGGCATATTTTGCCTTCTTTTTGTACTACCCCTGACACCCTGATGTTCTTGACTCATCTGTCTTCATCTTCCGGGCCAACTTTGCTTCCCCACAGAGGGAGGGTACTATTCCCTCACAAAACACAACTCAAGGCTCACTCTTTCGTCTTTTCCTATAGAAGAGCCAAAGGGCATGACAGTCCCCTCTGTTCCTTTAACCAACCCACTCTACCCTCACAGCCCTTCTCAGCCTTCACAGTCCATGTGCAGTCTTGAATTCTGGGCTTCATATTCTCGACACACTCCGCAAACAGAATCCCCTGGGAAGCTTTATTTATTTACTTTTTTTTTTTTTTTTTGAGACAGAGTCTCACTGTCACTCAGGCTGGAGTGCAATAGCATGATCTCAGCTCACTGCAACCTCTGCCTCCCAGGTTCAAGCGATTCTCCCGCTTCAGCCTCCCAAGTATCTGGGACTACAGGTGTGTGCCACCACACCTGGCTAATTTTTGTATTTTTGGTAGAGACAGGGTTTCACTATGTTGGCCAGGCTGGTCTCAAACTCTTGACCTCGTGATCCTCATGCCTCAGCCTCTCAAAGTGCTGGGTGAATTACAGGCGTGAGCCACCACACCTGGCCTATTTACTTATTTTTATTTTGAGACAGGTTCTCACTTTGTTGCCCAGGCTGCAGTGCAGTGGCGTGAACATGGCTTATAGCAGCCTTGACCTCCTGGGCTCAAGCAAGCCTCCTTCCTCAGTCCCCCAGGCAGCTGGAACCACAAACATGTGCCACCACATCTGCATTTTTTTTTTTTTTTGAGTGGAGTCTGGCTCTGTCGCACAGGCCATAGTACAGTGGCACGATCTCGGCTCACTGCAACCTCTGCCTCCCAGGTTCAAGTGATTTTTCTGCCTCAGCCTCCCATACAGGCATGTGCCACCACACCCGGCTAATTTTTGTATTTTTGGTAGAGATTGGATTTCACCATGTTGGCCAGGCTGATCTTGAACTCCTGACCTTACGTGATCTGCCTGCCTCAGCCTCCCAAAGTGCTGGGGTTACAGGCGTGAGCCATCATGCCCAGCCAATTTCCAGCTAATTTTTGTGTTTTTTTTGTAGAGATGGGGTTTTGCCATGTTTCCCAGACTTGTTTCAAACCTCAGAACTCAAGCAGCCCTCCCGTCTCAGCCACCCAAAGTCCTGGTTTTACAGGTGTGAGCCACCATGCCCAGCCTACCTGGGAGGTTCAAAAAAATAATAATAAAAAAATTAAAAATCCTGATGATCCACCTATTTGCTATTTACAGGAGACACTTTAGGTCCAATGATACATATAGGTTGAAAGTAAAAGGATAGACATATGCAAAAGAAAGCTGGAGTGCTTATACTAATACGAGACAAAATTTACTATAAGAAATAAATTGTGGCCGTGCACGGTGGTTCACGCCTGTAGTCCCAGCATTTTGGGACACCGAGGCATGTGGATCACTTGAGGTCAGGAGTTCAAGACCATCCTGACCAACATGGTGAAACCCCATCTCTACTAAAAATACAAAGTTAGCTGGGCATGGTGGCAGGTCTCTGTAATCCCAGCTACTCGGAAGGCTGAGGCAGGAGAATCGCTTGAACCCGGGAGGCAGAGGTTGCAGTGAGCCAAGATCGAGTCACTGCACGATAGCCCGGAAAAAAAAAGCGAAACCCCAGCTAAAAAAAAAAAAAAAAGAAAGAAAGAAATTGAGGCAGGGCGCAGTGGCTCATGCCTATAATCCCAGCATTTTGGGAGGTCAGGGGCGTGTGGTTCACTTGAGGCCAGGAGTTCGAGACCAACCTTGCCAATATGGCAAAACCCTGTCTCTACTAAAAGTACAAAAATTAGCCAGGCATGGTGGCCCGTGCCTGTAGTTCCGGCTACTCAGGAGGCTGAGGGAGGAGTATCACTTGTACCTGGGAGGCAGAGGTTGCAGTGAGTCGAGACAGTGCCACTGCACTCTAGCCTGGGTGACAGAGCAAGACTGTGTCTCAAAAACACAAACAAAAAAAAAGTTAACCAGGTGTGGTGGTATGCACCTATAGTCCCAGCTACTTGGGAGGCTGAGGCAGGAGGATCGCTTGAGCCTAAGAGATTGAGGCTGCAGTGAGCTGTGATCACACCACTGCACTCCAGCCTATGCAGCAGAGTGAGACTCTGCCTCAAAAAGAAAAGAAGAAGGAAAAAGAGGAAGAGAAAAAGGAGAAGAAAGAAGAAGAAGAAAGCGAAGAAGGAGGAGCCAGGCATGGTGACTCACACCTGTAATCCCAGTTTAGGGAGGCTGAAGTGGACGGATAGCTTGAGGCCAGGAGTTCAAGACCATCCTGGCCAACATGGTGAAACCCTGTCCCTACTAAATAAAAAAATTAGCCAGGCATGGTGGCACATGCCTATGGTCACAGCTACTCAGGAGGCTGAGGCACAAGAATCACTTGAACCCAGGAGGTGGAGTTTGCAGTAAGCTGAGATCTTACCACTGCACTCCAGCCTGGGCGACAAGAGACTCCGTCTCAAAATAATAATAATAATAATAATAATAATAATAATGAGCAGAAATAAATGCAACAGAGAATAAAAAACAATAGAGGAAGTAAGTAAAACCAAAATTTGGTTCTTTGAAAAATCCATAAAATTGACGAACCTTTAGATGGACTGACCAAGAAAAACACAGGAGACTCAAACTGCAAAACAGGAGCAAAAGAGCAGACATCACTGCCAACGTTAGATAAGTAAAAGAATTATCAGGGAACACTGAATAGCTGTATGCCAACAAATTAGATGAAATGAACAAATTCTTAGGGGAATTTAAACACCAAAATTAACTCAAGAAGAAATATAAAATCTAGGCCGGGCATGGTGGCTCACACCTGTAATCCCAGCACTTTGAGGGGCTAAGTCACATGGATCATCTAAGATCAGGAGTTCACAACCAGCCTGACCAACATGGTGAAACCCCATCTCTACTAAAGATACAAAAAATTAGCCAGGCGAGAGGCGCACGCCTGTAATCCCAGCTGAGGCAAGAGAATCACTTGAACCAGGGAGGTGGAGGTTGCAGTAAGCGGAGATTGTGCCATTGCACTCCTGCAATGAGACTCCGTCAAAAATTAATAAATAAATAAATACAAAAATTAGCTGGATATGATGGCATGTGCCTGTAGTCCCCGCTACTCTGGAGACTGAGGCAGGAAAGTCACTTGAACCCAGGAGGCAGAGGTTGTAGTGAGCTGAGATTGCACCATAGCACTCCAGCCTGGGCAACAAGAGGGAAACTCCATCTCAGAAAAAAAAGAAATATAAAATCTAAATTCGTCTATTATAAGTAAAGACTTGTGCTGTGTCATACAGGTTGGAGTGCAGTGGCACAATCTCAGCTCATGGCAACCTCCGCCTCCTGGGTTCAAGTGAATCTCGTGCCTCAGCCTCCCAAGTAGCTGGGATTACAGGTGCGTGCCACCAGGCTCGGCTCATTTTTTTGTGTTTTAGTAGAGATGGGGTTTCACCACGTTGGCTAGGCTGGTCTTGAACTTCTGACGTCAGCTGATCTGCCTGCCTTGTCCTCCCAGCGTGCTGGGATTACAGGTGTGAACCACCTCGCCCAGTCCATTCTTTTGCATATAGATATCCAGTTGTCCCACTGGTATTGTTGAAAAGATTGTTCTTTCACCATTAAGTGGTCTTAGAACCCTTGTCAAAAATTAATTTTCCATATAGAAGAAGGTTTATTTCTGAGCTCTCTAATCTGTTCCATTGGTCTAATATATGTGTCTATTTTTTTCTCTCTTTTTTTATTTTTGAGACGGAATCTCACTCTGTTGCCCAGGCTGGAGTTCACTGGCATGATCTCAGCTCACTGCAACCTCTGCTTCCTTGGCTTGAGTGATCCTCCCACCTCAGCCTCCTGAGTAGCTGGGATTATAGGTGCAGGCCACCATGCCTGGCTAATTTTTGTATTTTTTGTAAAGACTGGGTTTCACCATGTTGCCCAGGTAGATTTTGAACTCCTGGGCTCAAGCAATCCACCCACCTCAGTCTCCCAAATTGTTGAGATTACAGGCGGCCTTGTATGTCTATCTTTATGCCAGTACCACACTCTTTTGATTGTGGTAGCTTAGTAGTAAGTTTTGAAATCAGGAAATGAGAGTCCTCCTGGTTTCTTCTTTTTCTGCACACCTTTTTTTCCTCTTTTTTTTGCATCATTTAGGATGTCTTGTGATTCCACATAAATTTTAGGATGTTTTTTTCTATATCTGCAAAAATATTAATACCATTTGGATTTTGATACAAATTGCGTTGAAACTGTAGATTGCTCGGGGTAGTACTGTCATCTGAACAATATTAAATCTTACATTCAGGCCAGGTGCGGTGGCTCACACCTGTAATCCCAGCAGTTTGGGAGGCTGAGGCGGGCAGATCACTTGAGGTCAGGAGTTCAAGACCAGCCCTGCCAACATGGTAAAATCCTGTCTCCACTGAAAATACAAAAAAAAAAAATTTAGCTGGGTGTGGTGCCACATGCCTATAGTTCCCGCCACTCAGGAGGCTGAGGCAGGAGAATCACTTGAACCCAGGAGGCAGAGGTTGCAGTGAGCTGAGATTGCATCACTGCACTCCAGCCTGGGCGACAGAGCAAGACTCTGTCTCAAAAAACAATAAATCTTACATTCTATGAACATAGGATATCTTTTTATTTATGTCTCTTTAATTTTTTGTAGTTTTCAGTTACAAATATTTTGTCTCATTGGTTACATTTATTCCTATTTGATTCCTTCTCGTGGCTTTTTTTTTGTTTTTTTTTTTGGAGATGGAATTTCGCTCTTTTTGCCCAAGCTGGAGTGCAGTGGCACGATCTTGGTTCACTGCAACCTCTGCCTTCTGGGTTCAAGCGATTTTCCTGCCTCAGCCTCCCAAGTGGCTGGGATTACAGGCACCCACCTTCATGCCCAGCTAATTTTTTTTTTTTTTTTTTTTAGACCTAGTTTTGCTCTTATTGCCCAGGCTGGAGTTGATCTCGGCTCACCCCAACCTCTGCCTCCCGGGTTCAAGCCTTGCCTTAGCCTTCCAAGTAGCTGGGATTACAGGCATGCACTACCACGCCCAGCTAATTTTATTTGTATTTTTAGTAGAGACAGAGTTTCTCTATGTTGGTCATGCTGCTCTCGAATTCCTGACCTCAGGTGACCCACCCGCCTTGGCCTCCCAAAGTGCTGCAATTACGGGTGTGAGCCATCGTACCGGGCTGCATGGTATTTTAAATAGAGTTGTTTTCTTAATTTCTCTTTGGGATTATTCAGCATTACTGTAAAGAAACGCAACTGATTTTTGTGTGTTGACTTTGTATGCTGCAACTTTGTTGAATTAATTTATTAGCTCTAATAGTTGTGTGTGTATATAAACCTTATGTTCTTATAAGATCATGTCATCTGCAAGTACAGATAATTTTACTTTTTCCTTTCCAATTCGGGTACTTTTTACTTATTTTTCTTGCTTAATTTCTCTGGCTAAAAATTCCAATACTATGTTAAATAGAAGTGGCCAAAGTGGTTGTTCTTGTTTTGTTCCTGATCTTATGGGGAAAATTTTCAGTCTTTCATCATTGAATATGATATTAACTCTGTTTTTCATGTATGGCCTTTACCATGTTGAGGAAAATTCTTCTAGTTCTAGTTTTATTTTGGGTCTGGTTCTCTCACCCAGGCCGGAGTGCAGTGGCCTGATAATGGCTCCCTGCAGCCTCCACCTCCTGGGTTCAAGCCATCCTCCCACCTCAGCCTCCCAAGTAGCTGGGACTACAGGCATGCACCACCATGCCCAGCTTAATTTTTGCTTTTGGTAGAGACATGGTTTTGCCATGTTGCCAAGGCTGGTCTTGAACTCCTGAGCTCCAGCGATCCACCTGCCTCGGCCTCCCAAAGTACTAGGGTTACAGGCATGAGCCACTGTGCCCGGCTGAGTGTTTTTTTAAAATCTTGAAAGAGTATTGGATTTTGCCAAATACTTTTTCTGCATCAACTGAGACAATTATAAGTTTTTTCCCTTTATTCTATTAATGTGGTATATGACATTGATTAATTTTCATATGTTAAAATATCTTTGCATTCCAGGAATAAATCCAACTTGTTCATGGATAAAATACTTTTCTTTTTTTCCCTGAGACAGAGTCTTGCTCTCCAGCCCAGGCTGGAGTGCGGTGGCGCAACCTTGGCTCACTGCAACCCCCACCTCCTGGGTTCAAGCAGTTCTCCTGCCTCAGCCTCCTGAGTAGCTGGGATTTACAGGCACGTGCCACCATGCTTGGCTAATTTTTGTATTCTGAGACGGAGTCTCACTCTGTCACCCAGGCTGGAGTGCAGTGGCGTGATCTCGGCTCACTGCAAGCGCCGCCTCCCGGGTTGACGCCATTCTCCTGCCTCAGCCTCCTGAGTAGCTGGGACTACAGACGCCCGCCACCACACCCGGCTAATTTTTTGTATATTTAGTAGAGATGGGGTTTCACCGTGTTAGCCAGGATGAAACTGGCTAACACGGTCTCCTGACCTCGTGATCCGCCTGCCTTGGCCTCCCAAAGTGCTGAGATTACAGGCGTGAGCCACCGCGCCCCGCCCAATTTTTGTATTCTTAATAGAGAGGGAGTTTCATGTTGGCCAGGCTGGTCTCAAACTCTTGACCTCATGATTCGCCCACCTCAGCATCCCAAAGTGCTGGGATTACAGGCATAAGCCACCACGCCCAGCCCCATAAAATCCTTTTAATATGCTGCTGAAATTGGTCCCCTATTATATATATATATATATAATATATTTAAATATGTATTAAATATATAATATACAAATATGTATTAAATATGTATAATATATAAATATATATATATTTTTTGAGATGGAGTCTCACTCTGTCACCAGGCTGGAGTGCAGTGGCACGATCTCGGCTCACTGTAACCTCCGCCTTTTGGGTCCAAATGATTCTCCTGCTTCAGTCTCCTGAGTAGGTGGGACTACAGGTGTGCGCCACCACGCCCAGCTACTTTTTGTACTTTTCGTAGATACGGGGTTTCACCATGTTGGCCAGATTGGTCTCGATCTCTTGACCTCGTGATCCGCCTGCCTCGGCCTCCCAAAGTGCTGAGATTACAGGTGAGAGCCACCGTGCCGGGCCGTATATATATATATTTTTTGAAACAGAGTCTCACTTGTTAACCCAGGCTGGAATGCAGTGGCACAATCTTGGCTCACTGCAACCTCCACCTCCCAGGTTCAAGCAATTTTGTATTTTCAGTAGAGATGGAGGTTCACCATGTTGCCCAGGCTGGTCTCAAACTCCTGACCTCAAGTGATCCACATGCCTAGGCCTCCCAAAGTGCTGGGGTTACAGGCGTGAGCCACTGGGGATATGTTTTAGTCCCCAGCAGGATCTGTTTTGGTCCAATTTATGGAGGAGGAGGAAGGAGGAGAGTGAGGAGGAGGTGGAGGAGGAGAGAGGTCCCAAGGAGGCCTCCCATCAAGTTCCGTTCCCAAGGCAATGCTTCCCTGCTGATGCTCAGCCAGCAGTGAAAGAATGCTGCACACCCAGCCACAAACACGAATGAAATCATGTTCTTCACTCCAGCATGGATGCAGCTGGAGGTCATTATCCTAAGCAAATTAACCCAGGAACAGAAAACCAAGGACTGCGTGTTCTCACTTATAAATGAGATCTAAACATTGAGTACATATGGCCGGGTGCGGTGGCTCACACCTATGATCCCAGCACTTTGGGAGGCTGAGGCAGGCAGGTCATCTAGGTCAGGAGTTCAAGATCAGCCTGGCCAACATGGCGAAACTCTGTCTCTACAATAATACAAATATTAGCCGGGCATGATGGCGGGTGCCTATAATCCCAGCTACTCGAGCGGCTGAGGCAGAAGAATCACTTGAACCCGGGAGGTGGAGGTTGCAGTGAGCCGAGATTGCACGATTGCACTTCAGCCTGGGTGACAGAGCGCAACTCCATCTCAAAAAAAAAAAAAAATGAGTACACACATGGACATAAAGATGGGAACAATAGACACCAGGGCCTCCTAGAGTGGGGAAGGACAGTGGAGAGTAAGAGTTGAAAAACTATTGGGTATTATGCTCACTACCTGGATGACAGGATCATTCATAGCCCAGACTTCAGCATCATGCAGTATACACGGGTAACGAAGCCCCACACGCCTCCCTGAATCTAAAATAAAAACTAGGAGACCAGGCTCAGTGGCTCACATCTATAATCCCAGCACTTTGGGAGGCCAAGGTGGGAGGATGGCTTGAGCCAAGGAGTTCGAGACCAGCCTTGGCAACATAGAGAGACCCCCACCTTTACAAAAAATTAGCAGGGTGTGGTGGAACGTGCTATAGCACCAGCTACTCAGGAGGCTGAGGTGGGAGGATTGCTTGAACCTGGAGGGGTGAGGCTGCAGTGAGCTGTGATCAAGCTACTGCACTCCAGCCTGGGCAACAAAGCAACACTCCATCTCAAAAAATAATAATAATATGGCCGGGCACGGTGGGTGGCTCATGCCTGTAACCTCAGCACTTTGGGAGGCCAAGGTGGCTGAATCACCTGAGCTCAGGAGTTCAAGACCAGCCTGGTCAACATGGCAAAACCCTGTCTCTACTAAAAATACAAAAATTAGCTGGGTATAGCAGCAGACGCCTGTAATCTTAGCTACTTGGGAGGCTGAGGCAGGAGAATCCCTTGAACCCGGGAGGCAGAGGTTGCATTGAGCCGAGATTGCACCACTGCACTCCAGCCTGAGCGACAGAGCAAGACTCCATCTCGAGAAAATAATAATTTTTAAAAATACATTTTTTTAAAATGCAGCATGGCCTGTGAAACGCAGAGCAACACAGCAAGACCCTCTTCTGGGTCACAGGTGAGACTTCCCCATGCACCCGTCAGACCTCAGGTTTCTCTCATCACTTTTCCCAAGCCCCCCACCTTTTTTTTTTTTTTTTTTTTTTGAGACTGAGTCTGGCTCTGTCACGCAGGCTGGAGTGCAGTGGCATGATCTTGGCTTACTGCAGCCTCCGCCTCCCAGATTCAAATGGTTCTCCTGCCTCAGCCTCCCTAGTAGCTGGGATTACAGGCGTGCATCACCACATCCAGCTAATATATATATATATTTTTTGAGATGGAGTTTTGTTCTTGTTGCCCAGGCTAGAGTGCATTGGCACGATCTCGGCTCACCACAACCTCCGCCTCCCAGGTTCAAGTGATTCTCCTGCCTCAGCCCCCAGAGTAGCTTGGATTACAGGCATGCGCCACCACACCCGGCTAGTTTTGTATTTTTAGTAGAGATGGGATTTCTCCATGTTAGTCAGGCTGGTCTCAAACTCCCAAACTCAGGTGATCTGCCCGCCTTGGCCTCCCAAAGTGCTGCCATTACGGGAGTGAGCCATCGCTCCTGGTTCTAATTTTTGTATTTTTAGTAGAGATGGGGTTTCGCCATATTGGCCAGGCTGGTCTCGAACTCCTGACCTCAGGTGATCCTCCCACCTTGGCCTCCCAAAGTGCTGGGATTACAGGTATGAGCTACCTCGCTCGACCTCCCCGAGCCTTTTAAAATAGAATCAAAGGCTCTATTTCTTCAACTCTCCTTTGTCCACAAGATGACAGTTCTTGGGAATAACCACTCCCAAGTTTTTAGGTTCTTCTCACTATTGCCCTCAACTTCCTCGTAACCCCAACCTCTCCCAGAATTGCCTGCATATGAGATAGAAGGTCTCAGACAAATGGATGGAAGTGTTTTGTTTTATTTTACTTTATTTTATTCTATTCTATTTTATTTTTTTGAGATGGAGTCTCACTTTGTCACCAGGCTGGAATGCAGTGGCACAATCTCGGCTCACTGCAACCTCTGCCTCCCAGATTCAAGCGATTCTCCTGCCTCAGCCTCCCAAGTAGCTGGGACTACAGGTGCGTGCCACCACACCCAGCTAATTTTCTGTATTTTTAGTAAAGACTGGTTTTCACCATGTTGGCCAGGATGGTCTCCATCTCTTGACCTCATGGTCTGCCCATCTCAGCCTCCCAAAGTGCTGATATTACAGGCGTGAGCCACCGCACCCGGCCAGGAAGTGTCTATTAATAATAGTCCATCTGGCTGGGCACGGTAGCTCATGCCTGTAATCCCAATACTTTGGGAGGCTGAGGCAGGTGAATCACCTGAGGTCGGGAGTTTGAGACCAGCCTAACATGGAGAAACCCCGTCTCTACTAAAAATACAAAATTAGCCGGGCGTGGTGGCGCGTGCTTGTTTTAATCCCAGCTACTCGGGATGCTGAGGCATGAAAATGCTTAAATCTGGGAGGCAGAGGTTGCAGTGAGCCGAGATCGCGCCACTGCACTCTATCCTGGGCGATGGAGTGAGACTCCATCTCAAAATAATAATAATTGTTCTTGGTTCTTCCTTGTATAAATGGTGTTCCATGACAGGTGGTGGCTGGTTCATCCCACAACTCCATCTCTGAGAGCCTTTCCAGAGGTAACCATTGGATTTACGATTAATCTAAACACTTTATCCATTCTTCTCATTTTGACACGCAGAATATTAAGAAATATATTCAACAGTTGAGATTTAATAAAATTGATCATTTTTACTGCTTCAACAAGGACATTCTGAAATGAAACTGCGACCAGGTGTGGTGGCTCAAACCTAGAATCTCAACACTTTGAGAGGCCAAGGTGGGAAGATCGCTTGAGCCCAGGAGTTCAAGACAAGCCAGGGCAACATAGTGAGGCCCTCATCTTTACAATAAATAAATAAATAAATAAATAAATAAACATTACACGGGCATGGGTACACACCTGTAGTCCCAGCTACTTGAGAGGCTGAGGTGGGAGGATTACTTGAGCCCAGGAGTTCGAGGCTGCAGTGAACCCAGATTATGTCACTGCACTCCCGCCTAGGCGACAGAGCAAGAACGTCTCTCAAAATAATAAAGGAAGAAAGAGAGAGAGAAACAAGACTTGCCTTTCCTTTTTTTTTTTTTTTTTAAATACCGTGAGCACGTACTAGTGCCAGTTTTCTGTCTGTTGCCTCCCAGCTCCAAATCCATTCATTGCCCCATTTGCTACCAGATGTGGAACTGGCAAACATTTCTTCTTTGCCAGTAGAGGGCGCAGGAGGGATGCTACAGGAGGAAGGGGCTTGTCCTAGTTCCTCCTCTCTCCCATCCTCCCCCCCCCCCCCCCCCCCCCCCCCCCCCCCCACGCCCCCGTGGCAGGCATCCCTACACCGGACACACAGTGGCATTCAACTTCCTGCCTGCCGGCCGCAGGGCCTGGTTCCCAGCCTGTCAACCTTGGCACCCCAGCACCCCAGTGGGAGGGGTTTCTGCTTGTGATCCCCTGGCCACCAGCCTTGACCAGCTGGTTGCGGACCAGCTGTGACCTGTGGCAACCCAGCCAACCTCACCATCCAGTGGGCTGCAGCCACCTCTCTCCAGTGAGGTCTGAGCCCCAGCCTTAAGGAGGCTACCCCCTTCCAGGTTTGTTCTTTCTCTGGGCTCTCTCCCTCACCCTTTAGGTATTTTTTTGGTTGTTGTTGTTGTTTGTGTGTGTGTGTTTTGTTTTTGTTTTGTTTTGTTTTTTGAGACAGAGTCTCCCTCTGTCACCCAGGCTGGAGTGCAGTGGCGTGATCTCGGCTCACTGCAACCTCTGCCTCCTGGGTTCAAGCGATTCTCCTGCCTCACCCTCTGGGGTAGCTGGGACTACAGGTGCATGCCACCACACCCAGCTAATTTTTATATTTTTAGGAGAGACGGAGTTTCACTATGTTGGCCAGGCTGGTCTCGAACTCCTGACCTCGTTCATGATCTGCCTGTCTCAGCCTCCCAAAGTGCTGGGATTACAGGTGTGAGCCACCGCACCCGGCCCTATGGGTGTTTTTTAGAGTTCTCTTTGATTCACACTTAGTTGCAATCCCCTGTAAATAGTTCATTGTTCTTCTGTTAAAACTTCCCTGTTTAGGCGGCCGGGCGCGGTGGCTCAAGCCTGTAACCCCAGCACTTTGGGAGGCCGAGACGGGCGGATCACGAGGTCAGGAGATCAAGACTAGCCTGGCTAACACGGTGAAACCCCGTCTCTACTAAAAAAATACAAAAAACTAGCCGGGCGAGGTGGCGGGCGCCTGTAGTCCCAGCTACTCGGGAGGCTGAGGCAGGAGAATGGCGTAGACCTGGGAGGCGGAGCTTGCAGTGAGCTGAGATCCGGCCACTGCACTCCAGCCTGGGCGACAGAGCGAGACTCCGTCTCAAAAAAAAAAACAAAAACAAGAACAAAAAAACAACTTCCCTGTTTAAATGACTCTGGTTTCCGCCTTGTGACTGGATCCCAATCGATGCAGCATTAGTACAAGAGGGGTGCCTGGAGATAGATCCACAAGGATAGCATTTGGGGACTGGTATATCCATGCCCTTGGGTTTGAGCTTTGTCTGAGCTCCAAGGGAATGGGAACTGGACGTTAGTAATCTGTGATGTGTTGTGGCATCGAGTTAATCAGACTGTCGCCTACGGCTTGTCTTTATGAAGTACCAACTCCAGCACATGCCCCGGGAGCCCAAGTGGCTGCTGTACTTGACTGTGATGTCAATAACGATGACTGTAAGGGCCGTGGCGTGGGATGGATTATTCTCTGCACTGCGTCACTTCCAGAAAGAAAACCAGAAGCTTGGCTGGGCATGGTGGCTGACGCCTGTAATCCCAGCACTTGGGAAGGCGAAGGCAGGTGGATCACGAGGTCAGGAGAGCAAGACCATCCTAGCCAACATGGTGAAACCCTATCTCTACTAAAAAATTAACTGGGCGTGGTGGCACACACCTGTAGTCCCAGCTACTCAGGAGACTGAGGCAGGAGAATTGCTTGAACCTGGGAGGCGGAGGTTGCAGTGAGCCGAGATTGCGCCGTTGCCCTCCAGCCTGGTGACAGAGCAAGACTCCGTCGCACCAAAAAAAAAAAAAAAAAACCGACAAACTTGGGTCCTTAAACCCTCAGCGCGTGTCACAATCTGGGAACCAGGAATATTCGCAGGTAAGCCCTGAAAGTATTGATTATTTCTTGTAGCCAAAAGACTGATTTTGCTGAAAGTGGAAAACAAAAACGTAATTGTATGGAGGAATCCTGCTTCCAAGATGGAGAAACAGACAATTTCCCCTCCCAGGGAGAAGTAAAACTGTCTTTTTTCACAGAGGACACGATCATCTATGTGTAGAATATCCGATGAAAGCTACAAAAATGTTCCAAGAACTGATAAGTGATTTTAGAAAGGGAGTAGAATACAAATCAATATACTGTTTCTAAAATATATGTGGGCTAGGCTGGGCACGGTGGCTCACGCCTGTAATGCCAGCATTTTGGGAGGCCAAGGCAGGAGGATCACTTGAGGTCAGGAGTTTGAGACCAGCCTGGCCAACATGGTGAAACCCAGTCTCTACTAAAAATATAAAAATTAGCTTGGTGTGGCGGGCACCTGTAATGCCAGCTACTCAGGAGACTGAGGTGGGAGAATCGCTTGAACCGTGGAGGCAGAAGTTTCAGTGAGCAGAGATCGCACCACTGCACTCTAGCTAGGGCAACACAGCAAGACTTCATCTTGGGGGAAAAAAAAAGGCACTTAAGAGAATGAAAAGATAAGCCATAAATTGGGAGAGAATCTTTGCAATAATAAGTAACAAAAACAATAATAATATCTGGGCCGGGCAGAGTGGCTCACACCTGTAATCCCAGCACTTTGGGAGGCCAAGGCAGGCGGATCACAAGGTCAAGAGTTTGAGACCAGCCTGGCCAACATGATGAAACCCTGTCTCTACTAAAAATACAAAATGTAGCCGGACATGGTGGACACACCTGTGATCCCAGCTACTCGGGAGGCCGAAGCAGGAGAATTGCTTGTACTTGAGAGGCGGAGGTTGCAGTGAACAGAGATTGCGCCACTGCACTCCAGCCTGAACGACAAGCGAGACTCCATCTCAAAAAAAAAAAAAAAGCCTATGGTTATTAACTGTATGATTCATCAGTAGGTACTTTGCAGACATTTTTGAATCTGTCATAAGATATTGAACCAGTACTGTCAATTGTGAACTTCATTTGCTTGTGTGGACTTAACTGTGATTAGTTCCATAAATTTTTGTTAGAAATACAAGCTGAATATTCTTTTTTTTTTTTGAAATGGAGTCTCGCTTTGTCGCCCAGGCTGGAGTGCGGTGGCGCGATCTCGGCTTACTGCAAGCTCCGCCTCCCGGGTTCACGCCATTCTCCTGCCTCAGCCTCCCGAGTAGCTGGGACTACAGGCGCCCGCCACCACGCCTGGCTAATTTTTTGTATTTTTAGTAGAGACGAGGTTTCACCGTGTTAGCCAGGATGGTCTCGATCTCCTGACCTCGTGATCCACCTGCCTTGGCCTCCCAAAGTGCTGGGATTATAGGTGTGAGCCACTGCGCCCGGCTACAAGCTGAATATTCTGACTTGCGGTGCCATATAGCAGTTTGATGTTTTGGCCGTGCTAAATTTTATGTTTTTGTTTTGTTTTGTTTTTTTGAGACAGAGTCTCACTCTGTCACCCAGGTTGGAGTGCAGTTGTGTGATCTTGGCTCACTGCAACCTCTGCCTCTCATGCTCAGGCGACCCTTGCACCTCAGCCTCCTAAGTAACTGGGACTACAGGCATGTGCCACCATGCCTGGCTAGTTTTTGCATTTTTTTGCCGAGACAGGGTTTTGCCATGTTGCCTGGGCTGGTCTTGAACTCCTGGGCTCAAGCAATCTGTCTGTGTCGGCCTCCCAAAGTGCTGAGGTTATACATGTGAGCCACCACACACAGCCATATGGTTTTTAACTCCGGGCTGAGATTGAAAATTTTTTTCCTTTTCTTTTTTTTTTTTGTTTTTTTTGTTTTTTTGAGACTGAGTCTCATTCTGTCACCCAGGCTAGAGTGCAGTGGTGCACTCCAGCCTGGCTCACTGCAATCTCTGCCTCCTGGGTTCAAGGGATTTTCCTGCCTCAGCCTCCCAAGTAGCTGGGATTACAGGTGCCCACCACCACACCCGGCTAATTTTTTTTGTATTTTTAGTAAAGACAGGGTTTCACTGTGTTGGCCAGGCTGGGAACTCCTGACCTCAGGTAATCCACCCGCTTCGGCCTCCAAGATTGCTGGTATTACAGACGTGAGCCACTGCACCCGGCCTGAAATTTTTCTAAATAAGAACAGGCCAGGTGCAGTGGCTCACGCCTGTAATACCAGCACTTTCTGAGGCCGAGGTAGGCAGATCACTTGAGGACCATACTGGCTAATACGGTGAAACTGTGTCTCTACTTGTTTTTTTTTTTTTTTTTTTTTTTTGAGACGGAGTCTCGCTCTGTCGCCCAGGCTGGAGTGCAGTGGCCGGATCTCAGCTCACTGCAAGCTCCACCTCCCGGGTTTACGCCATTCTCCTGCCTCAGCCTCCCGAGTAGCTGGGACTACAGGCGCCCGCCACCTCGCCCGGCTAGTTTTTTTGTATTTTTAGTAGAGACGGGGTTTCACCATGTTAGCCAGGATGGTCTCGATCTCCTGACCTTGTGATCCGCCCGTCTCGGCCTCCCAAAGTGCTGGGATTACAGGCTTGAGCCACCGCGCCCGGCCACTGTGTCTCTACTAAAAATACAAAAAATTAGCTGGGCGTGGCGGCATGTGCCTGTTGTCCCAGCTACTCCAGAGGCTTAGGCAGGAGAATTGCTTGAACCCGGGAGGCAGAAGTTGAAGTAAGCCTAGATCATGCCACTGCACTCCAGCCTGGGCAACAGAGCAAGACTCCGTCTCAAAAAAAAAAAAAAAAGAACCACACATAACCACTGCTATCAAACACTGAGAGGCTTTGGTAGCTAGCTTTTGAAGCAGGCTTGATAATATCTCTTAATAATTCAACCTAAAATTATAAGGCAAAACAGCACTTATATGTTTAACATATGCTGCTGTAAAGTAACTTTGTTGATGGTATATTGTTTGAATAACAAGCGACGTCAACCTGCCTTATATACAGCCCATCATATCAAAAGTTAAAACAAAGAGCAAGATGTCCATTCCCACATGAATTTTCAGGAGCTACATTTCCAATCTCAAACTGTAGTTCCAGCAGCATTTTTAGGACTTCAGTGAAATTGAGACACATCTCAAGTGATTAAACCACAATGTAGTGACATGCTAAAAGGCAAATATCAAAAGAAAAAGTCAATCCAAGGCCGGGCGCGGTGGCTCAATTCTGTAATCCCAGCACTTTGGGAGGCCGAGATGGGCGGATCACGAGGTCAGGAGATCGCGACCATCATGGCTAACACGGTGAAACCCCGTCTCTACTAAAAAAAATACAAAAAACTAGCCGGGCGAGGTGGCGGGTGCCTGTAGTCCCAGCTACTCGGGAGGCTGAGGCAGGAGAATGGCGTAAACCCGGGAGGCGGAGCTTGCAGTGAGCTGAGATCTGGCCACTGCACTCCAGCCTGGGCGACAGAGCGAGACTCAAAAAAAAAAAAAGAAAAAGTCAATCCAAACAGAATTTTTTTTTTTTTTGAGACAGGGTTTTGCTCTGGTGCCCAGGCTGGAGTGCAGTGGCACGATCTCAGCTCACTGCAACCTCTGCCTCCCAAGTTCGAATGACTCTTGTGCCTCAAGTCGCTGGAATTACAGGCACATGCCCCCACGCCTGGCTAATTTTTTTGTATTTTCAGTAGAGAGGGGGGTTTTGCCATGTTGCCTAGGCTGGTCTGGGACTCTTGGCCTCAAGTGATCCACCTACCTTGGCCTCTGAAAGTACTGGGATTAAGTGAGCCACTGCACCTGGCCAGAATCCAAATAGAATTCTATAAATGCCTTTCAAACGATGAATGTGCTCGTGACATCATATGCTTGTGGATTGCTATCTGTATTTGGCAATACCTATCTGCAGGAAAAACTATTTTTGCCAAATCTCATTACAGATTAGAATTAACAGGTAAACATTTGTCATGGATTTTGATGATAGGGAACACTGACTTTGTTCTTTTTTTGTTTTGTTTTTTGAGATAGAGTCTCGCTCTGTCACCCAGGCTGGAGTGCAGTGGTGTGATCTCGGCTCACTGCCACCTCTGCCTCCTGAGTTCAGGCAATTCTCGTGCCTCAGCCTCCCCAGCAGCTGGGATAACAGGCATGCGCCACCATGTCTGGGTAATTTTTGTATTTTTAGTAGAGACTGGGTTTTGCCATGTTGGTCAGGCTGGTCTCAAACTCCTGGCCTCAAGTGATCTACCCGCCTTGACCTCCCAAAGTGCTGGGATTACAGGTGTGAGCCACCACGCCTGGCCTGGGAACACTAACTTTGAACCGCAATTAAGCAAAATGTTATACACACACAAAGAGAATTCACTTCTTCTCTTTACTAGACCTGTATTTAAATATTATACTCAATTATTATACATCTAATTTCAACAATAAAAAAATGTGTTTTCTCTCGCTATGGAAATTACCTACATAATATACGAATTTTTTTTTTTTTTTTTTGAGACAGCGTCTTGCTCGGTCCCCCAGGCTAGAGTGCAATGGCGTGATCTTGGCTCACTGCAACCTCAGCCTCCCGGGTTCAAGCGATTCTCCTGCCTCAGCCTCCCGAGTTGCTGGGACTACAGGCACCCGCCACCACACCCAGCTAACTTTTATATTTTTAATAGAGATGGGTTTTCACCTTGTTGGCCAGGATGGTCTCGATCTCTTGACCTCATGATCCGCCCTCCTCAGCCTCCCAAAGTGCTGGGATTACAGGCGTGAGCCACTGTACCTGGCCATAATATACTAATATTTATCTGTTGTCGTATGACACCTAAAATATTTACTATTTGGCCCTTTACAAAAAACATTTGCCAACCTCTGCTCTAGAAAATGCAAATTGGGTCGGGCATGGTGGCTCACACCTGTAATCCCAGCACTTTGGGAGGCTGAGGCGGGCAGATCACCTGAGGTCAGGAGTTCGAGAGCAGCCTGGCCAACGTGGTGAAACCCTGTCTCTACTAAAAATACCAAAATTACCTGGGTGTGGTAGTGGGTGTCTGTAATCCCAGCTACTCAGGAGGAGGCTGAGGCAGGAGAATTGTTTGAACCCGGGAGGCGGAGGTTGCAGTGAGCTGAGACTGCGCCATTGCACTCCAGCCTGGGTGACAAGAGCGAAACTCTGTCTCGAAAAGAAAGAAAAAGAAAATACAAATCAACTTATGGTGACAGAAAGCAGATCAGTGGTTTCTTGGGTGTGAGGGGTCAAGGAGGGGCAGGTGGGAGAGATTACAGTCACAAGGAGACTTCTGGGTGATGCATACATTCACTCTCATGATTGTGGTAATGACTTCACAGGTATAAATGTAAAATATATGTCAAAACATCAAATTCTGCCTGGACACAGTGGCTTATGCCTGTAATCCCAGCACTTTGGGAGGCTGTGGCAGGAAGATTTGCTTGAGGCCAGGAGTTTGAGACTAGCTTGGGTAATATTGTGAGACCATGTCTTTACCAAAAAAAGTTTTTTTTTTTTTAATTAGCTGGGCATGGTTGTGCACACTTGTAGTCCCAGCAACTCTGAAGGCTGAGGCGGGAGGATGGCTTGAGCCCAGGAGTCCGAGGCTGCAGTGAGCTATAATTGCACCAGTGCACTCCAGCCTGAGCAACGGAGCAAGACCTTGTCAAAACAAAACAAAACAAAACAAAACAAAACAAAACAAAAAAGCTGGGCACAGTGGCTCACACCTGTAATCCCAGCACTTTCGGAGGCTGAGGCAGGTAGATCACCTGAGGTCAGGAGTTCGAGACCAGCCTGGCCAACATGGTGAAACCCTATCTCTACTAAGAATCCAAAAATTAGCCAGGTGTGGTAGCATGCACCTGTAATCCCAGCTACTCAGGAGGCTGAGGGAAGAGAATTGCTTGAGCCCGGGAGGCGGAGGTTGCAGTGAGCCAAGATCATACCACTCTACTCCTGCCTGGTTGATAGAGCGAGACTCCGTCTCAAAAAAAAAAAAAAAAAAAAAAAAAACAACCTTGCTCTAGTAGCCAAAAACCTAAGTTGAGTTGCCACAATGACGAGTCATAGTGTCTCGCCCAGATTTTAGACCTAAGTCAGCATAGATCCAGAGGAGTCACTTAATTGGAGAGAAGATTGGTTCTCCCTGAGAGAGGAACTATGCCCTGTTTACTAGAGTGTGCATCAGGGAGAAGAAAATACCCAGACCTTTTGAGGATTCCTAGACATTGGCTCTGAATTAATGCCAATTTCTGAGGATCCAACATGCCACTGTGGCTCATCACTAAAAGTAGGGGCTTAAAGACAGATGGTCAGGTGCTAGACGGAGTCTTAGCTCAGCCCCAACTCACACCAACTCACAGAGGGCTCAGTTGTTCTATGGTCCCACCCTGTGGTTATTTCCAAATTTCTGAGAGTATAATAGGAATAACCATCAATGGCAACTGCAATCCCACACTGGCTCTCCCACCCCTGGAGTGAGAGAATCATGGTGGAAAGGGCTAAGGGAAAGTCCCTGGAACTTCCACTTCCTGTCAAGACAGTTAACCAGAGGACCGGGTGCGGTGGCTCACGCCTGTAATCCCATCGCTTTGGGAGGCCAAGGCGGGCGGATCACGAGGTCAGGAGTTCAAGACCATCCTGGCTAACACAGTGAAACCCTCGTCTCTACTAAAAATACAAAAATTAGCCGGGCGTGGTGGCGGGCGCCTGTAGTCCCAGCTACTCGGGAGGCTGAGGCAGGAGAGTGGCGTCAACCTGGGAGGCGGAGGTTGCAGTGAGCCGAGATCATGCCACTGCACTCCAGTCTGGGTGACACAGCAAGACTCTGTCTCAAAAAAATAAATAAATAAAAATAAAGTTAACCAGAAACATTATCACATCCCTGGAGAATTGCAGAGACTAGTGCCACCCTCAAAGACTTGAAAGGGGCCAGGTGGGGTGGCTCAGGCCTATAATCCTAGCACTTTGGGAGGCCAAGGCAGGTGGATCACCTGAGGTCAGGAGTTCGAGACCAGCCTGGGCAACATGGTGAAACCCCATCTCTACTAAAAGTACAAAAATTAGCTGAGTGTGGTGGCAGGCACCTGTAATCCCAGCTACTCAGGATGCCGAGGCAGGAGAATCACTTGAACCTGGGAGGTGGAGGCTTCAGTGAGCTGAGATTGTACCACTGTACTCCAGCCTGGGTGAAAGGGTGAAACTCTGTCTCAAAAAAAAAAAAAAAAAAAAGACTTGAATGGGCAGGAGTTTGGCATATGCTGGTTGGACGGATCTTAGAGAATGACTGTGGACTATGGGAAACTCATTTAGATGGTGACTCCAATTGCAGCTGCTGCCTCACATGTGGTATCTTTAGACAGCAGAAGAAATCAGCATGAGCCCTAGTGTGGTGCAATGACTTATTAAAGACTCAGTTAAGGCCAGATGTGGTGGCTCACGCCTGTAATCCTAGCACTTTGGGAGGCCAAATCACTTGAGGTCAGATGTTTGAGAACAGCCTGGCCAACATGTAAAACCCCATCTCCACTAAAAATACAAACATTAGCTGGGCGTGGTGGCGCATGCCTGTAATACCAGCTACTCTGGAGGCTGAGGCAGGAGAATCACTTGAATCTGGGAGGTGAAGGTTGCAGTGAGCTGAGATCATGCCACTGCCCACGCAGTTAAGAAATCACTTTAGAGACCACACCCCAGAAAGAATGGTTTGGGTTTTTTTCCCGTACAGAGCCTGGGATTGTTTTTTTTTTTTTTTTTTTTTTTTGAGACGGAGTCTCGCTCTGTCGCCCAGGCTGGAGTGCAGTGGCCGGATCTCAGCTCACTGCAAGCTCCGCCTCCCAGGTTTACACCATTCTCCTGCCTCAGCCTCCCGAGTAGCTGGGACTACAGGCGCCTGCCACCTCGCCCAGCTAGTTTTTTGTATTTTTTAGTAGAGACGGGGTTTCACCGTGGTAGCCAGGATGGTCTCGATCTCCTGACCTCGTGATCCGCCCGTCTCGGCCTCCCAAAGTGCTGGGATTACAGGCTTGAGCCACCGCGCCCGGCCTGGGATTGTTTTTTATAGCATGCACACTACTATCTTTTTTTTTTTTTTTTCTTGAGACAGGGTCTCACTCTTGTTGCCCAGTCTAGAGGGCAATGGCACGATCTCGGCTCACTACAATCTCTGCCTCCCGGGTTCAAGCGATACTGCTGCCTCAGCCTCCCAAGTAGTTGGGATTACAGGCATGTGCCACCACGCCTGGCTAATTTTGTATTTGAGTAGAGACAGGGTTTCTCCATGTTGGTCAGGCTGGTCTCGAACTCCTCACCTGGGGTGATGCGCCCGCCTTGGCCTCCCAAAGCGCTGGAATTACAAGTGTGAGCCACCGTGCCTGGCCAACACTGCTGTCTTAATGAGAGACCATTATGTAGTGCTTTTTCCCTTACAGCCAGAATATAAGTCAGAATCAAGGAGAGAGATTAGATCTCATTCTTCTGTTTTTTTTTTTTTGAGATGGAGTCTCTGTTGCCCAGGCTGGAGTGCAGTGGCACGATCTCGGCTCACTGCAAGCTCTGCCTCCCAGGTTCATGCCATTCTCCTGCCTCAGCCTCCTGAGTAGCTGGGACTACAGGCGCCCACCACCTCGCCCGGCTAATTTTTTGTATTTTTAGTAGAGATGGGGTTTCACCATGTTAGCCAGGATGGTCTCAATCTCCTGACCTTGTGATCCGCCCACCTTGGCCTCCCAAAGTGCTGGGATTGTAGGTGTGAGCCACCACGCCCAGCTTTTTTTTGTTTGTTTGAGAAAGACTCTCACTCTGTCCTCCAGGCTGGAGTGCAGTAGCTCATGCAACCTCCACCTTCCAGGTTCAAGCGATTCTTGTGCCTTAGCCTCCCAAGTAGCTGACCGCCACGCCTGGCTAATTTTTTTTTTTTTTTTTTTTAAGACGGAGTCTGTGTCACCAGGATGGAGTGCAGTGGTGCGATCTTGGCTCACTGCAATCTCTGCCTCCCAGGTTCATGTGATCCTTGTGCCTCAGCCTCCCAAGTAGCTGGGTTTACAGGCACACGCCACCACAACCATCTAATTTTTTTTTTTTTGTACTTTTAATAGAGACGGGGTTTCACCATGTTGGCCAGGATGGTCTTGATCTCCTGACCTCGTGATCCGCCCACCTCCCAAAGTGCTGGAATTACAGGTATAAGCCACCGTGCCCAGGCTTTTTTTTTTTTGAAACGGAGTTTCATTCTTGTCTCCCCGGCTGGAGTGCAATGGCACAATCTCAGCTCACCGCAACCTCTGCCTCCTGGGTTCAAGTGATTCTCCTGCCTCAGCCTCCCAAGTAGCTGGGATTACAGGCATGTGCCACCATGCCCGGCTAATTTTTACATATTTTTTAATAGAGACGGGGTTTCTCCATGTTGGTCAGGCTGGTCTCGAACTCCCGACCTCAGGTGATCCACCTGCCTCGGCCTCCCAAAGTGCTGGGATTACAGGTGTGAGTCACCATGCCTGGACTTTTTTTTTTTTTTTTGAGGTGGAGTTTCGTTCTCGTCACCCAGGCTGGAGTGCAGTGGTGCGATCTCGGCTCACTGCAACTTCCACCTCCTGGGTTTAAGCGATTCTCCTGCCTCAGCCTCCTGAGTAGCTGGGATTACAGGCACCCGCCACCACACCTGGCTGATTTTTATATTTTTAGTAATGAGGGGGTTTCACCATGTGGGCCAGGCTGGTCTCAAATGCCTGACCTCAAGTGATCCACCCACCTCGGCCTCCCAAAGTGCTGGGATGGCAGGCGTGAGCCACCACGCCCAGCCCTCTTTTAGTTATTTTTAAATGTACAATAAATTATTGTTGGCTGTAGTCAGCCTGTTGTGCTATCAAGTAATTTTTTTAATCTTTTTTTTTTTTTTTACAGGGTCTGTCTGTGTTACCCAGGCTGGAGTGCCGTGGTGTGATCTCTGCTCACTGCAGGCTTGACCTCCCAGCAGACTCAAGCAATCCTCCTGCCTCATCCTCCCGAGTAGCTGGGACTACAGGTGTGCACCACCACGCTCAGCTAAGATCTTTTTTAAAATGCTTAATCCAGAAGTCATTACAAACAAATACTAGATCTTATTTATTCTATCTAACTATATTTCTGTATGCATTAACCATTCTGCCTTCCCCTCCTCCACTACCCTTCCCAATCTCTGGTAACCATCCTTCTACTCTCTGTCTCCAGGAGTTCAACTGTTTTTCGTTTTTGGCTCCCACAAATAAGTGAAAACTTTTGAAGCTTGTTTCTGTGTCCAGCTTATTAGCATCATGACCTCGAGTTCCATTCATGTTGTCACAAATGACAAGATCTCATTCTTTTTTATGGCTGAATAGTACTCCATTACATATATGTACCACATTTTCTTTATGCATTCATCTGTTTTTTTTGTTTTTGTTTTGTTTTGTTTTTGTTTTGAGATGGAGTCTCCACCTGTCGAACAGGCTAGAGTGCAGTGGCATGATCTCAGCTCACTGCAACCTCCGTCCACCTCCCAGGCTCAAGCGATTTCTCCTGCCTCAGCCTCCCAAGTAGCTGGGATTACAGGCGCCCGCCACCAGGCCCGGCTAATTTTTGTATTTTTAGTAGAGACGGGGTTTCACCATGTTGGCCAGGCTGGTCTTGAACTCCTTACCTCAAGTGATCCACCTGCCTCAGCCTCCCAAAATGCTGGGATTACAGGCGTAAGCCACTGCGCCTAGACAATTTTTACTTTTTTTTTTTTTTTTTTTTGAGACAGAGTCTTGCTCTGTCGCCCAGGCTGGAGTGCAGTGGCACAGTCTCGACTCACTGCAAGCTCTGCTTCCCGGGTTCATGCCATTCTCCTGCCTCAGCCTCCTGAATAGCTGGGACTACAGGCGCCCACCACCATGCCCAGCTAATTTTTTGGTATTTTTAGTAGAGACGGGGTTTCACCATGTTAGACAGGATGGTCTCAATCTTCTGACCTCGTGATCCGCCCGCCTCGGCCTCCCAAAGTGCTGGGATTACAAGCATGAGCCACCGCACCCGGCAAAATTTTACTATTTTTATGTTTTATTTCCAAAAGCTTTGAACTTTTTACTATTTATGTGCAAATTCTTTTTTTTTTTTTTGAGACGGAGTTTCACTCTTTCTGCCCAGGCTGGAGTGCAATGGCATGATCTTGGCTCACTGCAACCTCCATGTCCCGGGTTCAAGCGATTCTCCTGCCTCAGCCTCCCAAGTAGCTGGGATTACAGGCGTGCACCACCACGCCCAGCTAATTTTGTATTTTTAGTAGAGATGGGGTTTCACCATGTTGGCCAGGCTGGTCTCGAGCTCCTGACCTCAAGTGATCCACCCACCTCAGCTTCCCAAAGTGCTGGGATTACAGGCATGAGCCACTGCACCTGGCCTTTTGGAAACATTTGAGAGTAAGTTGCATCTATCACACTCCCTTGCCCCATCATACTTCTTTGTATATTTACTAAGAATATACCTTGGGCTGGGCTTTGTGGCTCACGCCAATAATCTCAGCACTTCGGGAGGCCAAGGCGGGCAAATCACTTGAGGTCAGCCTGGCTAACGTGGTGAAACCCCGTATCTACTAAAAATACAAAAATTAGGCCAGGTACAGTGGCTCACGCTTGTAATCCCAGCATTTTGGGAGGCTGAGGCAGGTGGATCACCTGAGATCAGGAGTTCAAGACCAGCCTGACTAACATGGAGAAACCCCGTCTCTACTAAAAATACAAAATTAGCCAGGCATGGTGGCACATGCCTGTAATCCCAGTTACTCAGGAGGCTGAGGCAGGAGAATCACTTGAACCCAGGAGGCGGAGGTTGCAGTGAGCTGGGATCTCACCACTGCACTCTAGCCTGGATGACAAGAGGGAGGCAGACTCTGTCTCAGAAAACAAAAAACAAAACAAAACCAAAAAACACCCTGGCCAGGCAGGCTCATACCTGTGATCCCAACACTTTGGGAGGCAGAGGCAGGTGGATAGCTTGAGGCCAGCAGTTCAAGACCAGCATGGGCAACACAGCAAAACCCATCTTTACCAAAAAAAAAAAAAAAAAAAAAAAAGATTTAGCTGGGCGTGGTGGTGCACACCTATAGTTCCAGTCACAACTACTTGGGAGACTGAGGTGGGAGGACCTCTTGAGCCTGGAAAGTGGAGGCTGCATTGAGCCAAGACCCCACTGCTGCATTCCAGCCTGGGTGACAGAGTAAGACCCTGTCTTAACAACCATAGGAAAGAATACATCCTTCCGTATCTCCAGCAGAGTCATAACACATTCAGGAAATTTATCATGGATGCAATACTTTGTAGTCTATATTCCAAATGTATCAATTTTCCCCATACTGTCTTGTTTTTATTTTGAGATAGGGTTTGGCTCTGTCATTCAGGCTGGAGTGCAGTGGCGAGATCACGGCTTACTGCAGCCAGGACCTCCTGAGCTCAAGCAATCCTCATTTTCCCCTAACCCCCCCCATCACAGGTAACCAATGTGATTAGTTTATGGTTTACACTTGTTTTTTTTTTTGGCAAAAACCTGCAGATACATTTATGTTTTCATATTTCCCCTTCTTCCTTATACAAAAGGTAGCACAGTACCTTCCTTTCTTTTTTTTTTTTTTTTGAGATGGAGTCTGGCTCTGTTGTCCAGGCTGGAGTGCAGTGGCATGATCTCAGCTCACTGCAACCTCCCCCTCCCGGGTTCAAGCGATTCTTCTGCCTCAGGCTCCCGAGTAGCTGGGACTACAGGTGCGAGCCACCACACCCAGCTAATTTTTGTATTGTTAGTAGAGACGGGGGTTTCACCATATTGGCCAAGCTAGTCTCGAACTCCTGACCTCGCGATCCACCCACCTTGGCCGCCCAAAGTGCTGGGATTATAGGCGTGAGCCACTGCGCCCAGCGAAGTTTGCTTTCTTTACATAATATTGTACCTTGAAGGCTGGGCAAGGTGGCTCATGCCTGTAATCCCAGCACTTTGGGAGGCCGAGGCAGGTGGATCACAAGGTCAGGAACTTGAGAGCAGCCTGGCCAATATGGTGAAACTCCATCTCTACTAAAAATATGAAAATTATCCGGGCGTAATGGCAGGTGCCTGTAGTCCCAGCTATTTGGGAGGCTGAGGCAGGAGAATTGCTTGAATCCGGGAGGTGGAGGTTGCAGTGAGCTGAGATAGTGCCACTGCACTCCAGCCTGGGTGACAGAGCAAGACTCCATCTCAAAAAAAAAAAAAAAGAAAAAAAAATATTGTACCTTGGAAGTCACTCCATATTTAATCATAGTGATACATTTTTTTTTTCTAGATGAAGTCTCGTTCTTGTTCCCCAGACTGGAGTGCAATGGTGTGACCCTGGCTCACTGCAACCTCCGCCTCCCAGCTTCAAGCAGTTATCCTGCCTCAAGCCTCCTAAGTAACTGGGATTACAGACACCTGCCACCATGCCTGGCTAATTTTTGTATTTTTAGTAGAAACGGGGTTTTATCATGTTGCCCAGGCTGGTCTCGAACTCCTGACCTCAGGTAATCTGACCGCCTCGGCCTCCCAAAGTGCTGGGATTACACGTGTGAGCCACTGAGCCCCGCCATACTGATAAAATTTTTAAATTGCACACGATAAGACAACATTCCCGTTGTTACCCCAACGACTTAGTGAGGGGGTGGGTGCCTGCCACTGAGCTAGGCATGAGGGATAGAGAAATGCCCTTTATGACCTCAAATTCCAAAAGAAAGGTGAGACAAATGTAAACAAAAACAACACACCGCTCTGGGAGCTCAGAGGGACTCAGTAATACAGGATGTTCCAAATAACTGATACTTGGGCTTGAAGAACGAAAAAGTAGCCGGGCGCAGTGGCTCAAGCCTGTAATCCCAGCACTTTGGGAGGCCGAGACGGGCGGATCACGAGGTCAGGCGATCGAGACCATCCTGGCTAACACGGTGAAACCCCGTCTCTACTAAAAATACAAAAAACTAGCCGGGCGCGGTGGCGGGCGCCTGTAGTCCCAGCTACTCGGAGGCTGAGGCGGGAGAATGGCGTGAACCCGGGAGGCGGAGCTTGCAGTGAGCCGAGATCGTGCCACTGCACTCCAGCCTGGGTGACAGAGTGAGACTCCGTCTCAAAAAAAAAAAAAAAAAAAACGAAAAAGTAGAGAATTGTAAGAGAATTCTATGTGAACAGTGCTTGTATGGAAGAGTTGAATAAGGGTGTTACGGTAGGTAGCTAGTGAGACATGAGCCGGGCAGGAGTGCTGCCCCAACCCCACCACCAGGAATGTCAGGCAACCATCAGGTGATGGTCAGGTGGTTGTTAAACTTGTCTCTAAAATAGTAATTGGTTACAGCCAGCACCAGGGAAAGGCAGTCTCTCAATAGATGGAAAACACTTGAAACTGGTGATCAGCAGCTTCTCGATAAGATCTCAGAAGTTGGGGAAGTGCACCAAGAGGCAAAATGGTGGAGTTTAATGGTACATGCCCTTCTTCCAGGAATGCTAGACCCGTAAGGGAAGACTGCCTCAAGTAGGCATGTGCACAACTTCAGTATACTGAACACACTGTGCTTGTGGCCCCTCCAAGTGCTGGCAGGCCACTGTGCATGTGGACAGCCCACGCCAAGGTAAGAATCAGGGGAGAAGAGATGCAAACCCTAAACCCCTGGAAGCATGCCAACATATGAAACTCCAAGTCAAAGGTCAAACCAGGGACTTGAATCTGTCAAGTCATTCACTTGGCCCTCTTCCAAGTGTACTTTACTTCCTTTCATTCCTGCTCTAAAACTTTTTAATAAACGTTCATTCCTGCTCTAAAACTTGCCTGTTTCTCCCTCTGCCTTATGCTCCTTGGTGGAATTCTTTCTTCTGAGGAGGCAAGAATTGAGGTTGCTGTAGACCCCATACGAATTAGCTGCCACTAGCAAGGGCAAGGCAAGCTATGGAGAAAGAAGTTTCATGGGGCTAAAACTCAGAATTTGAATGTGGAGCAGGATAGGGTAGATGGAAGAGGGTTAGAGCACTCAGTGCTCACAATCGTCAATGAGGGTAGAGACGTGTCATGGCCCCAGGTGGTCCAGGTAATGCCAGGAAAAAGCTGTACTGTGTTAGGGAACCCAGGAGACATGATGGCCTTTACAACAGCATTTGGGCTGGGCGTGGTGGCTCATGCCTGTAATCCCAGCACTTTGGGAGGCTGAGGTGGGTGGATCACCTGAGGTCAGGAGTTCAAGACCAGCCTGACCAACATGGAGAAACCCTGTCTCCACTAAAAATACAAAATTAGCCAGGTGTGGTGGTGGCGCATGCCTGTAATCACAGCTAATCAAGAGGCTGAGGCAGGAGAAACGCTTGAACCTGGGAGGCGGAGTTTGTGGTGAGCCAAGATTGTGCCATTGCACTCCAGCCTGGGAAATAAGAACGAAACTCCATCTCAAAAACAAACACGAGCACACAGGAGGGGAAACTAGCACATCCGAAGGCAGGAGTGAGGCAGGGTGAAGGACTATTACCCAAAGAGTAAGGCAGTGTCGTAGCTAGGTGTGCATGTTTGGTGCAGAGGGCTGGGAAGAGTTCAAATGCTAATATTTAGAGTGAAGAGACTGAGACATTGAGAATTTCACTGGGATTAAGACCACATGGACGTAACAGCTCCACTCCATTCTCCACGTTGCAAAGAGTAAACCTTTAAGAATTCAAATCTGACCTTTTTTCACTTCTGTTTTTTGTTTGTTTGTTTTGAGGGGAAGGAGTCTTGCTCTGTCACCCAGGCTGGAGTGCAGTGGTACAATCTGGGCTCACAGCAACCTCTGCCTCCTGGGTTCGTGATTCTCCTGCCTCAGCCTCCTGAGTAGCTGAGATTACAGGCACGCACCACCACGCCTAGCTAATTTTTGCATTTTTAGGAGAGACAGGGTTTCACCATGTTGACCAGGCTGGCCTCAAACTCCTGACCTCAAAGCTCCCAAAGAACTGGGATTACAGGCCTGAGCTACCATGTCCAGCCTCTTTTCACTTTCTTAAATAAGCTCCCCACTGCTTTGAGGATAATGTCCAGGTCTCTTACAAGAGCTGGGCGCCTTTAAAACTTGATTCCAGGTTAGCTACCTCTTTCCCCCCTTTAATTTTACGCTTAGGACACGCTGAGTTTTTCTTAGTTTGTCATATCCTATTCCCCTGCTTAGAAACCCATCTCCCTACCCTCTTATCATTAAAAAAAAAAAAATTTTTAATTTATTTTTTGTAGAGACGAAGTCTCACTTTGTTGTCCAGGCTGGTCTCAAACTCCTGGCCTTAAATGATCTTTCTGCCTCGGACTTCCAGTGTTAGGATTGCAGGTGTGAGCCACCGCGCCTGGCCCTCTTGTCCTTTATCTGGTCGCCCAAAACTGGATTAAGATTAGGTGTCACTCCCATTTGCTCTTGTAATGCCCTGTGCTTCACCTACTAGATTTCGTCAAATTCTCTGAATCCACCACTAGCATGAACTCGAGAGCAGGAAGCAGTTTAATTATCCTTGTGCCCAAAACAACTGAATACCCCAACGCCCAACTCATTTTGAATGAACGAAGCTGCCTTCATTGCAGGGTTGGGTGGAGGATTTTGAACTCGGAACTTTGGCCTTCAGTCTTTGTTACTACAGTTTAAAGATTCATTCTCGGGCATGGAGGAACAAGTTACGTCAAAATCACAAAAATTTAAAGTAATTTAGTACGAGGCGTAAACTTATCTGCAAAGATCAACACGCTCAAACGAATCACTTTAAGGCTCATCAGTCTGTTACTTAAACAGGGTAGGGGGCAGCTCCTTGCGAAACCTACCACCTGCCTAAAAGCGCAGTCGCTCGGGTGGTTCAGTCCCGGAGATATTTTGGCACTTAAGGCTCCGCCCACGGGCCCCCAGGTGGCGGAAGAGCCTCACGCACGACGTGCCACCTCACACTCCGGCGGAGGCATCGCGACGCAGCGCCGGCGTGGGCGGAGCGGCCGGCCCTTCCTCTGGCGTCTTCGGCTCCTCCCCCAGCGCCTCACACGCTCATTGTGAAGCGACAGCGGCCGCCGGCTTCTAAGGCGGTTTGAGACCTTGAGACCCTAAATCCTTGGCGCGCGTGAGCGCCCGCGCCGCTCCTTACCCACTCCCAGGGCTAGGGGTGCGAGGTTCACCGACTTGATTCTCTTCCCCTCTCCCGCCGGGAGCTAACCGCGCCGGTGTGCGCGGCACCTCGCGCCACTGCTCGCTCCTGCCGCCCCTCCCCCCGGGAGCTCCCGCCCGCGCGCTCCTCCCTCTCCGCGCCCCGGCGACGCGCACGCGCGCCAGCCCGGCTCGCGCCCTCTCGCTTTCCAGCCCGCGAGACCCCCTCCCCTTCCGCCTCGCGGCGCTTCCTCGCGCCGCGGTCTTCTCTCTCCACCCCCGACACCGCGGGGCTCCCCCCGCCCGCCAACGGCGGGCCCCGGCTGCCCGATCCCCCTCGCTTCCCGCGCTCTCCAGCGGGGCCCCAGCCCCGGCCCCCTCTCTCCCTCCCTTCCCTCTAATTCCCCTTCCGGACGCTGCCATCATGTTGAAGCCTCAGCCGCCACAACAGCCCTCCCAGCCCCAGCAGCCGCCCCCCACGCAACAGGCTGTGGCCCGCCGGCCCCCCCGGGGGCACCAGCCCTCCCAACGGCGGCCTCCCGGGGCCGCTGGCCACCTCCGCGGCTCCTCCCGGGCCTCCAGCGGCCGCCTCCCCCTGCCTAGGGCCTGTGGCCACTACCGGCAGCGGGCTCCGCCGGGGAGCCGAAGGCATCTTGGCGCCGCAGCCGCCGCCGCAGCAGCAGCACCAGGAGAGGCCAGGGGCCGCCGCCATCGGCAGCGCCAGGTGAGGAGGGTGGGCTCCGGGCGAGGGACCTGCGGCCACCTGGAGGCGGCGGCTCGGTTCCGGCGGGGCAGACCCCAACCCGGCACCGTGAGGGGCACCGGCTGGGTGGGGAGTCCCCGTGAAGCTGGGGGAGGGCCCCCTCAGGTCCGAACAGGTCGGAGGGAAAGGGTCCCCGGGCGGCCACCGGAGCACTGAGGGGCCGCGCTCGGCTCTCGGGGCCTAGTCAGGGCTCGCAGCCCCGGCCTACAGGGGAGGCGGGGCGCATCCCGCCGGCGCCGTCGGATCGGGGAGTTGGGGGGGGCGAGGAGCTGATCGGGGTCCCCGGTTCCATTACCACGAAGGGTCTCGCGGTCCCCGGCTTCAGCCAATGGGGAGTCTGCTGCGGGAAGGGGTCCCCGGCCGTAGCCAATGGAGGGGGGCGCGCGGCCCACAGTTTGGCCAATGGGGAGGGAGGGACTTGGGAGCGGGTTGCTGCCTCCCCCTTCCCGGTCTGGCCAGTAGGAGGGGAGCGAGGTGGGCGGGGGGACGGAAGGAGGGATGACTGGGAGGACTGCGGGCCGGGAGCCTCTGGCGCGCGCGCCCCCTTCCCGTACGTGCGCGTGGATGCTCGGTCTCATGACGCGGGCATTCGCGCGCCGCGGGAACACCTAGAGCAGGGGCTGGTTCGTGGAGGGGCTCGTCTGGTGGCTGTGCATGAGTAGTGGAGGCCCTGTTCAGATTTTCCTGTGCGCGTGTGTGTGTTAATGGAATTAATAGTGGCGGAACACGCAGGCGCAGCGGGCTCTGATCGTGGGAGGTGGGGGTTCGAAAAGGCCCGTGGGCTTTAGTGCGCAGGCGCAGACCGGGCGAGGCCTCCCGGTGGATGGCTTTTGCGGCTGCGCTGTCCCCCAGCCTTGCCAGCGGCCCCCTCTTCGCCCTCCTCAACCGCCGGTTACATCAGCCAGCGACAAGCAGGGTTACTTGGCGATTGGTGACCCCCGCAGAGTGGGTAACGGGCTGAATGAGTCATGAGATCGAGGGAATAGGGTGTGGAGGGGATATCCCTCCTCCCACAGTTTGAGGCGTCAGGCTGCTGAAAATGATTGTCTTTTCTGTTTGGGAGGTAATATGCCTGAGCTAGGTAGTTCCGAAGCTGCACTCCTGGAGCTTTTGCCCGCACAGCTGGGGTGGGTGTTTGATTAATATTGTAGCATTGATGTGTTGGTAGTCTGCAGCCCTAGCCTCTCTCTCGTTGGTTCTTAGAGCAATTGAGAACCACTGTTGATTGAGATCTTTTTTGCTGGCATTTGGAGGAAATGTGTTTGCTGGCTTTTTAACGTCTATTTCTTTCTTCCTCTACAAGGTGAGAGTTTGAAAATCTTATTTATTGGCCAGGCGCAGTGGCTCACGCCTGTAATGCCAGCACTTTAGGAGGCAAAGGTGGGAGGATCCCTCGAGCTTAGGAGATCGAGACCAGCCTGGGCAACACAGATAGGAAATCCCATCTCTACTAAAAAAAAAAAAAAAAAAAAAAACACCAGGAGTGCTGGTGTGCACCTATAGTCCCAGCTGCTCGAGAGGCTGAGACAGGAAGATCGCTTGAGCCTGGGAAGTTGAGGCTGCAGTGAGCTGAGATGGCGCCACTGCACCCCAGCCTGGGCAACAGAGGGAGACCCTGTCTCAAAAAAAAAATACAATAGAAAAGAAAAATCATACTGATTAACGATTTTGTAGTCTAAATCAGCATCAGGTGGTGTATACTTCTAGAATTTAACATCACATTCATAGTGGTCTAAGAGGGCTTGAACAGACGTAATTAATTTCTTGTTTTCTTCTCTTGTAGGGGACAGAGCACAGGAAAGGGACCCCCACAGTCACCTGTGAGTGTCTTCTCCCACCCTTTTTAAGCTACATGGACCTAAAAGATGCGTAATGTGGAAATATAGAGCACATTACGTCTCGATAGAGTCTAATGTACTCAGGAGGGCTGTGGGCCCAGCACACACAAAGCAGAATGAGTGGAGTGCGGGCATTTAGAAAAGACAGTGAGGTGTTGACTGATTACTCCTTTAATTCTCTCTCGTATGTTAACTGACAGGTGTTTGAAGGCGTCTACAACAATTCCAGAATGCTGCATTTCCTTACAGCTGTTGTGGTAAGTTGGTACTTAACCCCTGGGTTGTCTGAGGAACGTAATGCATCTACTTTCTGGAGACATTCTTCTTCTTTTTCCCACTCTGCCAGGGCTCCACTTGTGATGTAAAGGTGAAAAATGGTACCACCTATGAGGGTATATTTAAGACGCTAAGCTCAAAGGTCAGTGTACTCAAATTTGATTATTTTTGGAGTTGCAGAGTAGGAGAGTGAAATAGGCTGATTGAAGGTGTCAATTGGGTGATGTCAGAGTATGCCTTTAGTTGTTTCTGTGAGCCTGTGCTGAATAGTGCTGCAGGGAAAAAAGATACATTTGAGGGCTGGGTACTTTTACGTTAAAGTATTTAAGTTTAAATTTTTGTGAGACTTTTGTTAAGTCCTGTGGGTGATGTTGAGAAAACAATGCGCTTGGTTCCAAGCGTATTGAGGATGTAGTGTTGTGAAAAGTTCGGGAAGGGTAAGAGAAATCCAGTCCTATTTTTGCCTTCACATTTCTTGAAACTGACCCGTGGGTGTGGGGAATGGGGTGTTTGTAGTTTGAACTGGCAGTGGATGCTGTGCACCGGAAAGCATCTGAGCCAGCAGGTGGCCCTCGTCGGGAGGACATTGTGGACACCATGGTGTTTAAGCCAAGTGATGTCATGCTCGTTCACTTCCGAAATGTTGACTTCAACTACGCTACTAAAGGTATTGTCCTAGGCTCTTACCTCAGACCTGCTCTGTGTGCATAGAGGACGGACAGAGGGCAGTTTGTGTGCATGCAGGTGGAACAAGGTGATGTGTTTGGTTTCTTTTTTTTTTTTTTTGCCTTAATACCTTTTCTTATTTTTTCTGAGCGAGGTGGGTGTATTTTTTTTTTCTTAAAAATATGTCTTGATGTCTAATGTATAATGGAATGAATTCCAGCCTGTGTTGTGGTTCTTCGTATTTTCTTTGCTTGTTTTTAATTTCTTTTTTCTTTGGAATCATAATCTTGATAGACTTCTTTTACGCTTCTTTTGCCTCCCCACCCCCTGGCCGTGCTGACACACAGGCACACGTACTCTGGGCTTCTTAAACTTTTCGTTCCTGAACTACTACTTATGGGGAGTGGGGTTGGGGGATATTGGAAAGAAGTCTGTGAAACAGGGCCTGACTGCTGATCTTCACCTCTGCCCCCGCAGACAAGTTCACCGATTCAGCCATTGCCATGAACTCGAAAGTGAATGGGGAACACAAAGAGAAGGTGCTTCAGCGCTGGGAGGGGGGTGACAGCAACAGCGACGACTACGACCTCGAGTCCGACATGGTATAGCCTCCTTCCCTGAGAACCTGGGAGCTTGACAGACAGAATGGGTTGTTGACAGTGAGGTTCATTTGAAGGGGGAGGGAAATATTTACTGTTGCCCGTTGATGGTGGTCAGATAACAAATAGAAAAGTATAGAAAATAGCGAAGTAAAACTACGTATTTTCACCTGGGTGCAGTGGCTTATGCTTGTAATCCTAGCACTTTGGTAGGCCAAGGCCAGTGGGTCACTTGAGTCAAGGAGTTCGAGACCAGCACGGGCAACATGGCAAAACCCTGTCGCAACAAGATATATAAAAGCTAGCAAGGTTTGGTGGCATGTACCTGTAATCCCAGCTACTTGGGAGGCTGAGGTGGGAGGATCACTTGAGCCCAGGGAGGTCGAGGCTACAGTGAGCTGTGATCATACCACTGCACTCCAGCCTGACTGGACCCTGTCAAAAAAAACCCAAAACATCAACTTATTTTCTCACTATCTATAATTAACCATTCCTAGCATTTGCATTACATTATTTTTCAACGTAACAAAAAGTATAGATTATTGTGTAGACCCGTTTCTCTTCCCAAAATCAGCTACTCTGAGACATTGAAAATCTCTAACGAGGCTGAGCACAATGGCTCATTCCTGTAGTCCCAGCTACTTAGGAGGCCAAGGCAGGAGGATCTCTTGAGCCCAGGAGTTTGAGACTGCAGTGAGCTGAGATTGTGCCACTGGACTCCAGTCTGAGCGTCAGAGTGAGGCTATCTCAAAAAAAAAAAAAAAAAATTGCTCATGAATAGAGCTGAGCATGGTGGTCCCACACCTGTAGTCCCAGCTACTCAGGAGGCTGAGGTAGGAGAATCATTTCAGGCTTTGGTGCACTACGATTGAACTTGTGAATGGCCACTGTGCTCCAGCCTGGGCATCATGGCAAGAATGTCTGTTGAGAAACAAATGTCTTGTGAATGAATACATTATTGCTTTGTTATGTTTGGTTTGTACAAGAATTCGCTTTTTTTGCCTTTTCGAACTTCTTGTGGTGATACATAGATCTAGTTCTTTGCTTTTATTGTTGTGTAATGTTTTCTTTATATTCACACACATATGTATACGCAGCAAATTGTATTTGTCCTTTTCGTTACT
The DNA here is from genome assembly GCF_003255815.1 of Theropithecus gelada. NCBI lineage: Eukaryota > Metazoa > Chordata > Mammalia > Primates > Cercopithecidae > Theropithecus > Theropithecus gelada. The sequence goes on from NC_037688.1 coordinate 55,805,088, forward strand.
CATCTGCATTTTGTTTCCATTATTTTGCTACTAAAAATAGTACCTTGCTGGACTTTGAGAACTTGTATTCCCTATGCACATGTGCCAGAATTTTTCTGGGATGTCTTGGACATAGACTTGTTAGATCTTTTGACTTTTCAGGTTTACTAGTTATCGCTAATTTCTTTTTTTTTTTTTTTTTTTTTTTTTTTTTTTTTTTTTTTTTTTTTTTTGTTGAGACAGAGTCTTGCTTTGTCACCCAGATTGGAGTGCAGTGGCCGGATCTCAGCTCACTGCAAGCTCTGCCTCCCGGGTTTACGCCATTCTCCTGCCTCAGCCTCCCGAGTAGCTGGGACTACAGACGCCCGCCACCTCGCCCGGCTAGGTTTTTGTATTTTTTTTTAGTAGAGACGGGGTTTCACCGTGTTAGCCAGGATGGTCTCGATCTCCTGACCTTGTGATCCGCCCGTCTCGGCCTCCCAAAGTGCTGGGATTACAGGCTTGAGCCACCGCGCCCGGCCAGTATCGCTAATTTCTGCTGCAATTGTTAGTAATTATTAACAGTTGCAGGCCGGGATCAGTGGCTCATGCCAGTAATCCCAGCACTTTGGGAGGCCAAGGCAGGCAGATCACCTGAGGTTGGGAGTTTGAGACCAACCTGACCAACATGGAGAAATCCCATCTCTACTAAAAATACAAAATTAGCTGGGTGTGGTGGCACATGCTGTAATCCTAGCTACTGGCGAGGTTGAGGCAGGAGAATCACTTGAACCCAGGAGATGGAGGTTGCGGTGAGCCAAGATGGTGCCGTTGTACTCCAGCCTAGGCAACAAGAATGAAACTCTGTCGCCAAAAAAAAAAATTGCAGTTAGTAATTACAATTATTAGTTGATTACTTTTGCCAGCCACATCCTTATTTTTTTTCACTGTTGTTCACTTATTTATTTTTCAGACAGAATCTTGCTTTGTTGCCCGGGTTTTTGTTGTTGTTTGTTTTGTTTTGTTTTTTGTTTGAGACAGGGTCTTGCTCCGTCAACCAGGCTGGAGGCTGGAGTGCAGTGGCTCGATCTCAGCTCACTGCAACCTCTGCCTCCCAGGTTCAAGCGATTCTCCTGCCTCAGCTAGGACTGCAGGCATGCGCCACCACGGATGGCTAATTTTTTATTTTTAGTAGAGATGGGATTTCACCGTATTGGTCAGGTTGATCTCAAACTCCTGACCTCAGGTGATCCACCCACCTCCCAAAGTGCTGGGGTTACAGGCATGAGCCAACACCCCCAGCCAGTCGCCCAGGCCTGAGTACAGTGGTGCCATAATAGTTCACTGCAGCCTCAAACTCCTGGGCTCAAGTGATCCTCTCTCCTCACTCTCCTAAGTAGTAAGTAGCTAGGACCCCAGGCATGCACCACCACACCCACCTGTTTCATTATTTTTTTGTAGAGATGGACTCTTGCTGTGTTGCCTAGGCTGGCCTTAAACTCCTGGCCTCAGGAGATCATCCTGCCTCAGCTTCCCAGACTACTGGGATTACAGGTTTCAGCCACTGTGCCCAGTCAATTTGGTCACATCTTGGAGTTTTTAATCTGATGGAAGGGAAGTGACTTGTCAATGTTGCTTTTCTTGCTGGATTTTAAAACCTGCTTTCTCCCTCCCCAGTCCAATGGATGGGACCCCAATGAAATGTTCAAGTTTAATGAGGAGAACTACGGTGTGAAGACCACCTATGATAGCAGTCTTTCTTCTTATACGTGAGTGTCTTGGTGCTCTCTAGGTGATGTGTTGGTGATATGGGGTCACTAAGTGAAGACAGGTTTCCAGGAGAACATAGTTTTTGCTCCTTTTTCTCTGGGTGTCCAGGGTCACCGTCCCTGCTCCTACTCTACCTTGTGGAACTATTCCCTCAAAGGTTTTGTTTTGTTTTTGAGATGGAGTCTCGCTGTATAGCCCATGCTGAAGTGCAGTGGCGCAGTCTCGGCTCACTGCAAGCTCCGCCTCCCGGGTTCACGCCATTCTCCTGCCTCAGCCTCCTGAGTAGCTGGGACTACAGGCACCTGCCACCACACCTGGCTGATTTTTTTGTATTTGTAGTAGAGACGGGGTTTCACAGTGTTAGCCAGGATGGTCTCAGTCTTACCTCGTGAGCCGCCCACCTCGGCCTCCCAAAGTGCTGGGATTACAGGCGTGAGCCACCGCACCCAGCCTCCCTCAAAGGTTTTAAGCACGTAAGTGCTCCTGACATTCCCAGATAAGCCTTGGTGCTCTACCTGGGACTGGTGCTCTACCTGGGACACAGTCGGTGCCCGTTACCCAGATGTTGAGTTGAAAGGATAAAATACTGGCCGGGCGTGGTGGCTCATGCTTGTAATCCCAGCACTTTGGGAGGCCAAGGCGGGCGAATCACGAGGTCAGGAGATCGAGACCATCCTGGCTAACATGGTGAAAACCCGTCTCTACTAAAAAGACAAAAAAATTAGCTAGGCGTGGTGGCGGGCACCTGTAGTCCCAGCTACTCGGGAGGCTGAGGCAGGAGAATGGCGTGAACCCGGGAGGCAGAGCTTGCAGTGAGCCGAGATCGTGCCACTGCACTCCAGCCTGGGCGACAGAGCGAGACACTTGTCTCAAAAAAAAAAAAAGAAAGGATTAAATACTTACGTGCCTGAACTGGTGATTGGAGTTGTTGAAGTGTTTTTTCTTTTTTCCTCTTTTGTCCCCTGGCACTGGGATGGTGGTGGTCTGTGGGTGCTGTGTCAGGGTGCCCTTAGAAAAGGACAACTCAGAAGAATTTCGTCAGCGAGAGCTGCGTGCAGCCCAGTTGGCTCGAGAGATTGAATCAAGCCCCCAGTACCGCCTGCGGATCGCCATGGAGAACGATGATGGGCGCACTGAAGAGGAGAAGCACAGTGCGGTCCAGCGGCAGGGCTCGGGGCGGGAGAGCCCCAGCTTGGCATCCAGGTGACTGTTGTGAACAGCCAGGACTATTTGGGGCTTCTAGGAATGTCCTGGGGCCTGGGCCCAGAATTGATGGGTGCTGTGGTTTAACGTTTCAAAATTTTGGTTTACGTTTTCTTTTTCTCTGTATTCATTTTTATATATGTGCTATTTCTTCTTATAAAAGTGAAATGTAACTAGATTCCTTGTGTCTTACAAAAACTGTCCTTGGAACTATGGTGTGATCCTAACTTTGTCATAGGTCAGGAGTTGTAGAATTGTGGAGCATTGGCCAGGTTGGTTGGCTCAGAGTTGATGTCATATAAGGTCATAAGTCTGTAGCCATAGAACATTAAACTGGGGCAGATCTTCAAGTGGAATAGTGCTGGAGCCAGGCAGTGTATGTGTGTTTGGGGGCAGAAGGGAGAGACTTTAGAAGAAGAAGAAGAAGAAGTGAGTTTCGTGGCTGCCTGGCCTTATTTGAACTCTTTCCTCAGGGAGGGGAAGTATATCCCTCTGCCTCAGCGAGTCCGGGAAGGTCCCCGGGGAGGAGTTCGATGCAGCAGCTCTCGGGGCGGTCGGCCTGGCCTTAGCTCTTTGCCACCTCGTGGCCCTCACCATCTGGACAATAGCAGTCCTGGCCCAGGTTCTGAGGCCCGTGGTATCAATGGAGGTGAGTTATGAGGTGACTTTGAGGGGCAGGGCAGGGAAGGGGATGCCGAGGGGTAGGAGGGTAACTGGAGGGGTTTGGATGGGTTGGAATGACACTGCATCGGTGGGAACATAATAGGTCGTCTACCTCCTCTGACGTTTTCTTCATCTTAAAAAAAAAAAAAAAACAAACAGGCCCTTCCCGCATGTCCCCAAAGGCACAGCGGCCTCTGAGAGGTGCCAAGACTCTGTCTTCACCCAGTAATAGGCCTTCTGGAGAAACTTCTGTTCCACCTCCTCCTGCAGGTAAAGCTTTAGTAGTGTTGGATGAAGAAATGGATGGAAATTTGTAAAGAGATGTAAATATGTCCAGTTGTTACAAATGCTGGAATGGGAGATAATTTTAAGATAGATATCTTGGGCGTTTGGGATTTAGTCATATTGGGAAATAGTTCTTTAATTTCCCTAGTGCAGAAATCTCAACCTGGCAATTCATGGGTTGTGTCTGTTTGGCAGACATCCTTTGTTTAGATTTGAAACAGTTGCTAACTTTTCTGGGTTTTTTTTTGGTTTGTTTGTTTTTTGAGACGGAGTCTCACACTGTCACCTGGGCTGGAGTGCAGTGACATCATCTTGGCTCACCTCAACCTCCACCTCCCGGATTCAAGCGATTCTCCTGCCTCAGCCTCCCGAGTAGCTGGGATTACAGGCGCCCACCACCACGCCTGGCTAAATTTTTTGTATGTTTAGTAGAAGCGGGGTTTTACTATGTTGGCCAGGCTGATCTCGAACTCCTGATCTCAATATCCGCCCACCGCACCTCCCAGAGTGCTGGGATTACAGGCATGAGCCACCACATTCTGCCAGTTGCTAACTTTTAAAACAGTCTGAGGCAGGCAGATTGCTTGAGCCCAGGAGTTCAAGACCAGCCTGGGCAACATGGCAAAACCCTTCTGCAAAAAATAAAAAGATTGATTAGCTAGGCCTGATGGCGTGCACCTGTGCTCCCAGCTACTTGAGAGGCTGGGGGCGGGGAATCGCTTGAGCCCAGGAGGCTGAGGTTGCAGTGAGATGGCATCATATCATTGCACTCCAGTCTGGGGAACAGAGAAGCTGTCTCTACATAAATACATAAATAAAACAGTAGAAGCCATAGAAAATTTTAGTTTCTTTTGGATTACAGGAAGTTCTGCCAACTGAGCTTGCCTTGCTGCATAGCTCAGGTTGACTGGGACAGAATCCCAGCCACCCCTTTAAGCATTCCAGTCACCGATGATGCCCATGAGGCCATTTACCTGGTTGTGTTACCTGCCTTGACCTTCTAGACATTTAAGTTGGTGACTCTGGTTGTATAGTGTGTAAACTTTCTTGCTGTTTTGAGTAAGGCCCTTGTATTCACTGCTGTTGACTAGCAGTAACCATCCTACAGCTCCCCCTTTTCTTCCAGTGGGCCGGATATATCCCCCGCGTTCTCCCAAGTCTGCTGCCCCTGCCCCAATCTCAGCTTCCTGTCCTGAGCCTCCCATCGGCTCGGCAGTGCCAACCTCTTCAGCCTCCATCCCTGTGACCTCATCAGTCTCAGATCCTGGAGTGGGCTCCATTTCCCCAGCTTCTCCAAAGATCTCCCTGGCCCCCACAGATGGTAAGAGCTAGGTGTTTGAGTGCCATGAATGCATATTTAGTATGATTTGTGGTTCTGGACAGAAGGACTTTTAGGCATTTCTCTCTCCTTGCACAGTAAAAGAACTCTCTACCAAGGAACCTGGGAGAACTCTGGAGCCCCAGGAGCTGGCTCGGATAGCTGGGAAAGGTGAGGGTGTGTTTTTGGTTTTTTTTTTTTCTGCTGAGGGTTAATGCTCCTTTGTCTAGGAGAGAGTATGTCAGTTAGGAAGTTTGTTGGAAATCAGAGGCAATGTCTATCAGCCCTTGGGTTGTAATTTCACTTCTGTAATTCTCAAGAGTTTCTCTTTTTTCTTTGCTTTCTTGTTTTCTGTTCTGTTGGCACTGTGTAGCCACCTTGGAGAAAGAATGTTTTGTATTTTCTTCTTTTTGATTGTTTTCTCATAGTCCCTGGTCTTCAGAATGAACAGAAACGATTCCAACTGGAAGAACTGAGAAAGTTTGGGGCCCAGTTTAAGGTGAGAGAACTGTGGAAGTGAGCTGGGATATTAGCAGGGTAAAGGGGTTGGGAATGGTTCGTAGACGAGGCAAAGGACTGGGTAGGGGTCAAAGAGATGAGATCAAGAAAGGGTGAAAGAAGAAAGCCGGGCCTAGGGTTTGGGTCATACTGGACTGTGTGTATTTCTCCCTTCCAGCTTCAGCCCAGTAGCTCCCCTGAGAACAGCTTGGATCCTTTTCCTCCCCGGATCTTAAAGGAGGAGCCCAAAGGAAAGGAGAAAGAGGTTGATGGTCTGTTGACTTCAGAGCCCATGGGGTCTCCCGTCTCCTCCAAGACAGAGTCCGTATCCGATAAGGAGGACAAACCACCCCTGGCACCAGCAGGAGGCACTGAGGGGCCAGAGCAGCCCCCACCACCTTGCCCAAGCCAAACTGGCAGCCCCCCGGTGGGCCTCATCAAGGGAGAAGACAAGGATGAGGGCCCTGTTGCTGAGTAAGTGGAGCGGAGTGGAGCTCTGGGGAGGGTGGCAGGAGAGATGGGAGCAAGCCGTGAAGATTTACTGTATTTTCTCTCACAGACAAGTAAAGAAATCAACGTTGAACCCTAATGCTAAGGAATTCAATCCTACAAAGCCTCTGCTGTCTGTGGTGAGCTGGGACGGGAGAAAGTGGACTTTGGTTTCTGTGGGGAGACTTGGGCAGTGCTTATAGATGAATAGGGGGAGCACTTCACTTCCAGGACCACTTGCCTGGCAGGCAGTGTGAGGAGATGTCATAAAAATGTAAGGATGGCAACTTTGGGGCTGGCTTGGGGAAAATGGACTCAGGTCTCCAGGGTTGGGTGATCAGGGATCCCAGTGAGTCTGATGAGGGGTTAACGGGCTTTTCTTTTGTTCTTGGCATTTGACTGAGGGAGTACTGGAGTGGGGTAGTCATGAACAGAGGCCAGCTGACTTGGCTTGAGCCCCTGTATTTGGAAGGTTTGTAATCTTGGACTTCACTTACATTCTCTGTCTCACCTGTAACTTGAGAATGCTCATCTCCTCATAGGGTTTAATGCAACGCTTTATCAAGATAAGTGCAGAATGTGTTTGGTACCCAGCATTTCATGAATGTTAGCTGTTACTACTATAGGCACGGCCAGGAGTAGAGGGGAAGATACAAAATAAAATTGTGCTCTCTTGTTTTTTGCAGAATAAATCCACCAGTACCCCAACTTCTCCGGGGCCCCGGACTCATTCAACTCCCTCCATCCCGGTGCTGACAGCAGGCCAGAGTGGGCTATACAGCCCCCAGTATATTTCCTACATACCTCAGATCCACATGGGACCAGCTGTGCAGGTATGCAGAGACACTGGCTGGGCCCAGGGTTATCGGGGTGGGATTTGGTTGGGCTGATTGAGGGACCAGGTCAGGCCTATTTTGGGCACTCGTGAGCAAGTCATTCAGCCTCATCTGTGTTCTCATCCCCAGGCACCTCAGATGTATCCATATCCTGTATCCAATTCAGTGCCTGGGCAGCAGGGCAAGTACCGGGGAGCAAAAGGTGAGCAGGTCTGGGAGGGGCAGGTGGTGAGGCTGCCAAGGGCCTACTGGCAGGTGGAGCTTGATCTCTGCTCTGTTCCTCCTCCTCCTCCAGGCTCCCTGCCCCCGCAGCGCTCGGACCAACACCAGCCAGCTTCAGCCCCGCCAATGATGCAGGCCGCCGCGGCTGCTGGCCCACCTCTGGTGGCTGCCACGCCCTATTCTTCCTACATACCCTACAACCCTCAGCAGTTCCCAGGCCAGCCTGCCATGATGCAGCCCATGGCCCACTACCCCTCACAGGTGACTGCGGCCCAGGAGGGCAGTGAGGATCCAGGGCCCCTGCTAGGGATCCCATCTTCTCCAGAGACTTGGGAGCTGGCTGGGGGCAGCAGGCAGCATTGTGGGTGGGATTGGCCAGCCTGACCAGCTGTGGGATTGGTGTTGTCAGACTTGGGCTTGAGCCGTGGCTTTGGTGGGACCTGTAACAAGGCATTGGACATGTGTGTATGTGAAGTGTAGAGGAAATAGTGTCTGCTGGCTGGGATCGTTGTGAATGTTGAATTAATAGGGTGATTGTGAGGAGGCCCAGGCAGTGCTGTGCACGCAGTGACTGGCAGAAGGACACCTTCCCACCTGGCGGCTGTGCCAACCACTCGTCTCTCTGTCCTGCCAGCCGGTGTTTGCCCCCATGCTTCAGAGCAACCCACGCATGCTGACGTCGGGCAGCCATCCCCAGGCCATCGTGTCATCCTCTACCCCTCAGTACCCTTCTGCGGAGCAGCCCACTCCCCAAGCCCTTTATGGTGAGTCCTACGCCTGGTCCCTCTGCTCTGGGCTGTGTGCCAGCGCCCTCTGGTGTGCTCAGCACTGGTTCTCCCTCTTTCCTGCTGCAGCCACTGTTCACCAGTCCTACCCACACCATGCCACGCAGCTCCATGCCCACCAGCCGCAGCCGGCTACCACGCCTACTGGAAGCCAGCCGCAGTCCCAGCATGCGGCCCCCAGTCCTGTCCAGGTGCCTGCTGTAGGGGGTGCTGAGTGGTCAGGGTGCAGGAATGGGTGGCTAGAAAAGTGGGATAGAGCTCTAGGGGTCATTTCTGAGTGGCGAGGACCAGAGGCCAGTGAGTTACTGGCTTCGGTGGCACTCAACCTTCCCCTCCCCAACAGCATCAGGCGGGGCAGGCCCCACACCTGGGCAGTGGACAGCCACAGCAGAATCTGTACCACCCAGGGGCCCTGACAGGCACGCCGCCCTCTCTGCCACCGGGACCTTCTGCCCAGTCCCCTCAGAGCAGCTTCCCCCAGCCAGCCGCTGTGTATGCCATCCACCACCAGCAGCTGCCCCACGGCTTCACCAACATGGCCCATGTTACCCAGGTAAGAGCCCAGCTGTCCCACTTCTGGGTCTGTTTGCCAGGGCTCATCTGCCATGGGGGCCATCCCATTCCCAAGACCCTGGTGCCACCCTTGCCATAGTGCTCCCTAACTCTGGCTCTCAGAGTCTGTCTCAGGATTCTGTGGTCTTCCCTGCTGCTTTTTTGTTCTCCACAGGCCCATGTCCAAACTGGAATCACAGCAGCCCCGCCCCCTCACCCTGGGGCTCCCCACCCGCCCCAGGTGATGCTGCTGCACCCACCCCAGAGTCATGGGGGGCCCCCCCAAGGCGCGGTGCCCCAGAGTGGGGTGCCTGCACTCTCAGCTTCCACACCCTCACCCTACCCCTACATCGGACACCCCCAAGGTGAGCAGCCTGGCCAGGCGCCTGGATTTCCAGGAGGAGCCGATGACAGGATTCGTGAGTTCTCATTAGCTGGGGGAATTTGGCATGGAAGAGCTGAGGGGCTGCAGGTGGGGCAGGATGCACGGGTTCTGGGTGGGGAGTGAGGGGTCTTGGAGGCAGGGCTGTCCCACAGGGCGCCCGCCGACCTGCACCTGTCTGTGAAGTATGTAGGGTGGGCAGAAGCCACAGTCGCCGCCGCCAGGGGCTTGCTCCTGGCTCTGTCCTTTGCTTCCCTCCGTCCTCGCTCAGTTGTGATCCAGCAGCCCCCCTCCCCACTGCCTCCCCAGCTCTCAGTGACCCCGACTGTCTCCTGACTTAGCCGAGGTAAGGTCAGTGCAGCAGACAGGGCCAGACTGGGGTGTGGGGGGCTGAGCTGGGCACATGAGTGAGGGCTCTGGCTTACTGGGAAACAGCGATTGACCTGTGCTTCTGACAGCCCCCCGAGACACCTTGAGGAGGCCGCTCCTTCCCAGACACACCCCCACGCCCCCACTGGACGGCATTGGAGGAAGGGACAGCTGCTTGGGTTCTAATGCTCCTGCTCTCTTCTCTTTCCCCTCCAACCAGTTCAATCTCATCCCTCCCAGCAGCTCCCCTTCCACCCCCCGGGGAACTGAAGATTGTCCTGGCCGCGACCTGAGACCTCCATGAGTGGAGGGAAGAGTGATCTATGTCTCTTCCCCCAGCAGCTCGGACCACTCCCAGCCCCCCATCCCCCCCATTCCCCGGGGGAGCTGGGGAATTCCTGCCAAGCACCTTGAATGGGAGGGGCCTCACAGAGGGCAGGGCCAGGGTCCAGCAGGGGTGGGGGGTTCCTGCTCTGCCCCTGCCCATCCCCACCCAGTCTTGCCCTCCCATCCTCTCATCTGTTCCCCGCTGGAGACGGAAGATCTTTTATTTTCTATTATTTATAACTTCAGACTTGGGCCCCCTGTTCTTTCTTTCCCATTAACTTGAGTGACCTGTGTGAGAGACAGACAGATGCCCCATGAGGATGGCTGGACAAGGACTTTTACTTTTTATTACATAAAAATATTAAAAAATAAATAAAAAAAATAAAATTTTAAACTAACTTAACCTGCCTGGAGTTTCCTCTTTGGAGACTAGAGTGGGGTGACAGCTGTCAGTCTTTTGTGGCATTGGTAGGTGCTCATTGTCACCCGTTCCTTTACTTCCATGTAAAAATCGTGTCCAGTGGCCGGCCATGGTGGCTCACACCTGTGATCTCAGCACTTTGGGAGGCCGAGGCGGGCAGATCACCAGGTCAATATGAGATAGAGACCATCCTGGCCAACTTGGTGAAACCCCATCTCTACAAAAATTAGCCAGGCTTGGTGGGACATCCCTGTAATCCCAGCTGCTTGGAAGGCTGAGGCAGTAAAATCACTTGAACCCGGGAGGTGGAGGTTGCAGTGAGCTGAGATCACTCCATTGCACTCCAGCCTGGTGACAGAGCAAGACTCAAAAAATGGGGGTCAGTTTTTGAAATCTAGGATGATGGGGAGCCAGATCAGGGTCTTGTGCCATTGATTTGAAGGTGGGTTCCAGACTTGATGTTGTGAAGTTATGTAGTTGATGACTGAGGTTCTGGATGACCGGATGGCATGTGAGATGGGAGTCCCCTTCCCAGGATGGGACTGTGCAGTTTCACAGTTCCTGAGGGTGCTATCCCTGACTCGCTCTGGAACTGCTACGTAGATAGCTCACCCAGCTGTCTAGTGACTATTTTCTCACCTTGAACTTGGCCTCATCTCAAGGTGTGATTTAAAGTTTCATTTCTAATAGGAGTATCTCATGAATTACATACACCTCTTTATGTTGAAGGGTGAATGTTTATGGTAATTAAAGTCCTGATGGATGCGCAGCTGACATTGTGGATGAGAGCTGTAAAGGTGAAGCTGTTAGTGGGAGAAAAGGGGAAAGGATGGGTTGGGAACTGGGCTTACTGGGGAGCAGGAGCGAAATTAGGCGTTATGGGTGGGACAAAAAGATTGAAGCATGGGATGTGGAAATGACTTCAGGCTCCAGAGGAGGTAGTTTTTCAAGGAGGTTGGGAATTTTCTCAGAGACCTGACCTTGGTTTCCTTGTCTATAAAATGGAGGTGATTTCACCTTTCCAGGATTTTAAGGAAGTGGCTGGTGCTTGGTGGTAGACTGGGGTGTTTCAGCTCTCACCAAAGCGAGAGAAAGCTGGCTAAGACCAGGACAGGAAGAGTGAAGGCTACAGTATTGGGGAAGAATCCCAGCGTATGCAGATTTGGAACTTGGTAATAGGTGTGCATGGTGGGGAGGAGAAAAGGGGTTATTAAAGAGGTTAAAAAAAAAAAAAGGATTTTATGTGGTAGCCACTTGGATGCTAAAAATGGGCAGAGTTGGAGTCCCAAGAGCACTCAGCAGGTGGATGTGAGGTGGTGCAGGAGCTGCAAGGCTTCAGCTGGGCTCAGGATGTTTGAAGTGCAGATGGAGGGAGAGACGGGTATCTACTGTGAAATATGACAAGTATTAGTAATCTTTCATTTTTTTTTTTTTTTTTTTTAAGAGACGGAGTCTCATTATGTTGGCCAGGCTGGTCTTGAACTCCTGGGCTCAAGCAGCTCTGCCTTGGCCTCCCAAAGTGCTGGGGATTACAGGTGTGAGCCACCACGCCCAGCTGAGTAGTCATTTTGATGCTTTCTGGAAAGACTGCAGATTGTACAGCACTCCACCCGTATCTGTGGGGGATGTGATCTGAGCTCCCCAGTGGATGCCTATAGTACCAAACCTTATGTATACTATGTTTTTTCCTATGTCTATGATGAGGTTTAGTTTCTAAATTAGGCACAATACTCTTGTGCTTCAGGGCCATCACTGAGTAAATAAGGGTTACTTGAACACAAATCATTGCAGTGCTGTAACGATCAGTCTGATAACCAGCACGGCTGCTAAAGTGACTAACAGGCAAAGGGATGGTTCACGTCCTGACAGGATGGATGGAGCAGGATGGCAAAAGATTTCATCATACTACTCAGAATGGTGCTCAACTTAAAATCTGAACTGTTAAATAGGAAATTCCAGGCCGGGCACGGTGGCTAACACCTGTAATCCTAGCACTTTGGGAGGCCGAGGTGGGTGGTTCATGAAGTCAAGAGATCGAGAGTATCCTGGCCAACATGGTGAAACCCTGTCTCTACTAAAAATACAAAAATTAGCTGGGCATCGTGGCACGTCCCTGTGGTCCCAGCTACTCGGGAGGCTGAGGCAGGAGAATGGCTTGAGGCTGCAGTGAGCAGAGATCGTGCCACTGCACTCCAGCCTGGCGACAGAGTGAGACTCTGTCTCAGAAAAAAAAAAAGTCTCAGATGGGTGCAGTGGTTCCCCTGTAATCCCATACTTTGGGAGGCCGAAGAAGGTATATTATTTGAGGTCAGGAGTTTGAGATCAGCTTGGCCAACATGGTGAGATGCCATCTCTACTAGAAATAAAAAGCTAGCTGGGCATGGTGGTGGTGCCTGTAATCCCAGCTACTTGGAGGCTGAGGCAGGAGAATCACTCAAACCCAGGATGTAGAGGTTGCAGTGGGCCAGGATCCTGCCACTGTACTCCAGCCTGGGTGACAGAGTGAGACTGTCTCAAAAAAAAAAAAAAATTCCGGAAATAATCAGACCAGGTTGACAGTGGATAACTGAAACCAGGGATAAGGGCAGAGACTACTGTATGTTTACCATCTTTGAGCAGAAATCTCAAAAGTTGGAAGGGAACTTAGCCTTCAGCCAGCCAGAAATTCCCCTTGGCAGCTCTTGGCAGCCTTGCCTTGAGCACTGAGGAGAAGACAAATCTGCCCTGTCATTGAACAGTTCTTTTTGCAAAGTTCTTCCCTCTTCCTCTGCTCTCACCCGCTTCACTTAGTTTGCCTCTGTTCTGGAGTCAAAGATCAGGTTTTGCTTTTTCTCAAAACAGCTCTTAAGTTGGGCCCAAGAGCCCCTCCCTTCTGGGAGCTAATCTTAGCCATCCTGGGTGTGTATTCATTCGTCTGGATGCATTTGTGATAGGGGTGCCTGTTAACCTCTGCCGAGCCTTGCTTTGCTTGGTGTTGGCATCCTTGCCAGTCATCACTCCCAAGTTTTTGAAAATCCACTCATAGTTTATTCCCTGCATATTAGAGAAGTGGTCATTTTCTTTATTCTTTTTTATAATTTATTTTTTCTTTCCTTTTTTTTTTTTTTGAGACGGAGCCTCCTCGCTCTGTCGCCCAGGCTGGAGTGCTGTGGCTGGATCTCAGCTCACTGCAAGCTCCGCCTCCCGGGTTTACGCCATTCTCCTGCCTCAGCCTCCCGAGTAGCTGGGACTACAGGCGCCCGCCACCTTGCCCGGCTAGTTTTTTGTATTTTTTAGTAGAGATGGGGTTTCACTGTGTTAGCCAGGATGGTCTCGATCTCCTGACCTCGTGATCCGCCCATCTCGGCCTCCCAAAGTGCTGGGATTACAGGCTTGAGCTACCACGCCCGGCCCTTTTTTTTTTTTTTTTTTGACATGGAGTCTCACTCTGTCACCTAGGCTGGGGTGCAGTGGCACAATCTTGGCTCACTGCAACCTCTGCCTCCTGGGTTCAAGTGATTCTCCTGCCTCAGCCTCTCAAGTAGCTGGGATTACAGGCGCCCGCCACCACACCCGGCTAATTTTCTTTATTTTTAGTAGAGATGGGGTTTCACCATGTTGGCCAGGCTGGTCTTGAACTCCCGACCTCATGATCCACCCGCCTCAGCCTCCCAAAGTGCTGGGATTACAGGCATGAGCCACCACGACCGGCCTTTTTCTTTTCTTTTGAGACAGAGTCTCATTCTATTGCCCAGGCTGGAGTGCAGTGGCATGATCTTGGCTCACTGCATCCTCTGCATCTCGGCTTCAAGTGATTCTTGTGCCTCAGCCTCCTGAGTAGCTGGGACTACAAGTGCAAGCCACCATGCCTAGCTAGTTTTTGTTTGTTTGTTTGTTTTTTGAGACGGAGTCTTACTCTGTTCCCAGTCTGGAGTGCAATGCTGTGATCTCGGCTCACTGCAACCTCTGCCTCCCGGGTTCAAGTGATTCTTCTGCCTCAGCCTCCCAAGTAGCTGGGATTACAGGCGCCCGCCACCACACCCAGCTAATTTTCTTTACTTTTAGTAGAGACGGGGTTTCACCATAATGGCCAGGCTGGTCTCAAACTCCTGACCTCAGGTGATCTGCCCGCCTCGGCCTCCCAAAGTGCTGAGGTTGCAAGCATGAGCCACCGTGCCCGGCCTGCCTGGCTAATTTTTATATTTTAGTAGAGATGGGGTTTTGCCATGTTGCCCAGGCTGCTCTGAAACTCTTGGCCTCCAAAATGCTGGGATTATAGGTGTGAGGCACCACACATGGCCTCTTTTCTTAATTTTATTTTTTTATTTTTTCTTTTTTTGAGACAGAGTCTCACCTTGTCGCCAGGCTGGAGTGCAGTGGTGCGATCTCGGCTCACTGCAACCTCTACCTCCCGGGTTCAAGTGATTCTCCTGCCTCAGCCTCCTGAGTAGCTGAGACTACAGGCATGCTCCACCACACCCAGCTAATTTTTTTGTATTTTTAGTAGAGAGGGGGTTTCACCATATTGGCCAGGATGGGCTCGATCTCCTGACCTCATGATCTGCCCGCCTCGGCCTCCTGGTCAAAAGCTTTTTTCTTTTTTTTTGAGACAAGTCTCGCTCTGTCACCCAGGCTGGAGTGCAATGGCGCAATCTCAGCTTAAGTTTTTTTTTTTTTTTTTTTTTTTTTTTTGAGATGGAGTTTCGCTCTTGTTGCCTAGGCTTGAGTGCAATGGTGCGATCTTGGCTCACTGCAACCTCCACCTCCCAAGTTCAAGCGATTCTCCTGCCTCAGCCTCCCAAATGGCTGGGATTACAGGCACCTGCCAGCATGCCCGGCTTATTTTTTTGTATTTTTATTAGAGACAGGGTTTCACTATGTTGGCCAGGCTGGTCTCAAACTCCTGACCTCAGGTGATCTGCCCGCCTTGGCCTCGCAAAGTGCTAGGATTACAGGCGTGAGCCACCGTGCCCGGCCTTGGCTCAAGTATTTTTAAATAAAGTTTTCTTAGACATTACACATTTAATGTAGTGTACAGTTGACCCTTGAGTGATTGGGGTTCAAACTGCACAGGTCCACTTACATGTGAATTTTTTCAAATACAGGTTACACCGAGTCTGCCTATCTCCCTTTGGCCTCCTCCTAAGAAACGTGAAGCAATGAGGGCCTTTATGATGATCCACTTCCACTTGATAGGGAATATATTTTCCTTATGATTTTCTTAACACTTTCTCTAGTTTGAAGAATACAGTGTATAATACATATAACACACAAAGTATGCTTTTGCATGCTATCAGTGAGGCTTCTGGCTGGCAGCAGGTTACTAGTTATGTTTTGGGGGAGTCAAGTTGTATGTGAGGAGCTGGACACGGTAGTTTACACCTCTAATCCCAGCAGTTTGGAAGACCAAGGTTGAGCCCAGGAGTCTGAGGCTGCAATGAGCTAGGATGGTGCCACCGCACACCCAGCCTGGGTGACAGTGAGACCCTGTATTTCCTTTTTTCCCTTTGTTCAGCCTCCCCATAGAGACCGTCAAAAATTGCCAATGCTGATTATATTTCAAGTCATGGAGTCATTGGCTATGATACTGCCACTGCGCAAAGCTGGCCCCATCTCAAAAACAAATTATATGTAGATTTGTGGCTACATGGAAGGGGGCTGGCACCCCTAAGCCCTGCATTGTTCAAGGGTCAACTATAATATAAACATAACTTCACTGAGAAACGAAAAAATTTGTGACCTGCTTTATTGTGGTGGTCTGGAAGCAAACCTAGAGCATCTGAGATATGCCTGTCCGGTCCCCATTCCCACAGAACGTGAATGGACGCTAGACATTCACTTAGTATTCCAAGGAAACAAGGTGGGTTTGGCACCTGAGCTGAGGCCATGCTGGCTCCAGAGCGATAGAACATTCTTTCCCAGTATCTCCCAGGAGGCTATTCAACAGTATCCTACTGTGTCTAGGCAATCCCTAAGCTCACTGGACTTGATTTCTCCATTAAAATTGCTCTGGGATCTCACAAGCTCCCCATCTGTCTCGGGTTCAACACCCTTTTTGTCCTCTCCTATCCTCTCCAATTCACACAAAGGACACAGGACACAGGCTGGCTTACTATTCACAGAAGTTTACTGACCTCCCCAGTCAGGCAGGCCGACCCTTCCAACCAGGAGAAATGTCCACCTAGCTGCCCTCTGCTGGGTTGCAGCCTGTGTCATGAGGGGGCACTGGAAGCAGGAGGGAGCCCTAGCTAGAACAGGCCTTACACGCAAGGGAAGCTGAGCAGAGGTCTGCACTCAACCCCACTTGATGTTCTTCTCCTCCTCAGTCAGGGCCAGCGTGTCGGTGACTAGACCGGTGCCGATAGTCCGGTTGCCATCTCGCAGGGTGAAACGCTGGCCTTTCTCCAAGATCATTGGCTGCCGCAAGATTAGGTTGAACTTCAGGTCCTCCCCGGGCATGGCAAGCTCCTAGAGTAGGAAGAGAAGGATCATGCATGGCCTCCAGGATGCCTTCATTCCTTAAGTTTTTTTTGGGTACCTCGGAGGTTAAGAGTCATGGGAGAATGCAGCAGGGGAATGGTTCTGCCTGGGGACAGTGTCATCCATCCCAGGCTGTCAGGCAGATGCAAACAGCATATTGAGACAGGAAAACATGAAAGAGACCAGTGATGAGTGTTCCTAAGGTATGTTCTTGAGGAAAAAATGTCTAGAAGTTGTGGGTTATGAAGGTTTCTTGGTCACAGGACTTCCTAAGCTTTCATACATAGTGAAACTCTCAGAAAGAAGAGACTTTTTCTAGGAAATCTTTCTGTGGGTACATGCTGGCAGAGCTAAGCTTTTAACCTGCTTCAGCTTAGGGCACACTGGATGAGGACTCCCGCCCCTAAGTCCATGGGCCATGCCCCTTCTGTTGGCTAGCAGCGGCAAGCAGCCCCTTTCCACCTAAGGAAATAAAGTCACTTGGGTTGTCACAGTGTATCTTTGGAACTATGAGTGAAGCAAAGGTGATATAAAAAGTGCTCCCTCCACCCTACATTTCTCCCACCCACCGTACCTTCTCTGGGGGCAGGATAACCCGACAGGCCATGTCCCAAGTCAGGGAGAACATGATAGGCATGAAGTGGGACACAAAGGGCTTGTGGCGGCCACCTTCCTCCTTGCTGAGGATGTAAACCTGGAGGAGAGTGAACAATGAGGGTGAGATGGCCTCGGCTGGAATGCTGGGGACAGCTTGGCTCAGCCCTGCCCACCGTCACCCTCACCTGGGCCTCCACCTTCTGGTGGGGCTTGATGGAACCCGGCTTGACCATGACCAGGCCCCGCCGCAAGTCCTCCCGCTTCAAGCCTCGAACCAGGGCCCCGAGGTTATCTCCGGCCTCGGCCCTCTCCAGGTTCTTGTGGAACATCTCAATGCCTAGGAGGGAAGGGGAAAAGGAGTGGGGAGAAGGTGAGTGTAAGATGGAGGGAAGGTACAAGGGATCTGCCAGGGTAAGGCCACCCTGCAGTCAGCCCCTGGTCCCCAGGCTGGCTTCCCGTACCTGTCACCACAGTGCGGATGTTCTTGCTGTGTCCTAGGAGCTCACACTCGTCTCCCTTCTTTAAAATGCCACGCTCTAGCGTACCTGTCACCACAGTGCCACGGCCTGAGAGGGAATAAGACAGGACATCAGGGACCCCGAGCTAGGCTGCTGCTAGAGAGAGTGCGTGGGAACAGGCAGAGTCCTCACCGGGGACGGAGAACACCGCCTCTACAGGCAGCAGGAAAGGCTTCTCCAGGTCCCGGGTGGGCACTGGGATGTAAGTGTCCACAGCATCCAGTAGCTTCTGCACAGACTTCAGGCCTAATTCAGGGTCCCGACCCTGTTGAGGGGAAGCGACAGGACTCTGAAATCCCCATTCTACTCCCCTCGATTATCAAGAGCCACTTCCCAGACACAAAGCAGAGCTCTGGGTGCCCATCTAGCCCCACCCTCTGCAGCAGCCACCCTGCCTGACCCGGCCTTCACCTCAAGGGCACAGAGAGCAGAGCCTACGATGACTGGGGTCTCCTCCCCTTTATAGCCAAACTCGGTGAGCAGCTCCCGGATCTCCAGCTCCACCAGCTCCACCATCTCAGAGTCCTGGACAGCGTCAGCCTTGTTCACATACACCACCACATGCTCCACCCCAATCTGTAGACAGCAGAGAGACAGGGACAGTATACAGAGGGGCCCAACTCCTCACTCTTCCCCTCTGCACCTTTACCCAGGCTCTGAGTACCTGTCTGGCCAGTAATAAGTGCTCTCGGGTCTGAGGCATGGGGCCGTCATTGGCTGCTACAACCAGGATGCAGCCGTCGAGGGGTGCAGTGCCTGTGATCATATTCTGGGGAGGAGGAGGAGAGGAAACAGCCAAGTTCAACGAGCTCTTCAGTCCACATCCATATAGGCAAGTGTAGCAGTTAGAATCTCAGGCCCACCTTTCTCTATCATCTCCTAACCACCCGTTCTGAGTGGCCATGGCCACAAACCTGCCATCTCATATCCAAACACTGAATATTTTAATCTCCTCCCCACAAGTCTAACATTTATCCTGACAAGAGGCAGCTTCTGGCCCTGTCTCCAGTGTCCCAGCAACCCTCACCTTAACATAATCTGCATGACCCGGGCAGTCTGTGTGGGCGTAGTGACGGGCGGCAGTGCTATACTCCACATGGGCCGCATTGATGGTGATACCCCGAGCTCGCTCCTCCGGGGCATTGTCAATCTCCTCATACTTCTTGAATTTAGCCCCACCTCCCTCGGCTAGAACTAAAGGAGAAAGAGAACACACCTCTCAGCTAAAGTTCCAGTGCTAGAGGCAGAGCTTAGACCACGCCCCTGAACCCTCCCACCTACATAACCTCCTCCAATCTCTAACTCTTCCAGCAGAGATAACTGTGGGTCAGAAAGAAATGTTAGGGGGCCTTAAGGGTCTGCCCTGTGACTTCTTTGGGGTACAGCCTCTGCTCTTGGAGCCACAGTAAACACCTCCAGTAGACACTCTGCTAGCCTTGCCCCCCTGGCTCCAGGTCCCATCAGTAGATAAGGCGCTACTGGACGCCCCAACCCCACTCACTCTTCGTGATGGCTGCAGTCAGCGTGGTCTTGCCGTGGTCCACATGGCCAATGGTACCCACATTCACATGTGGCTTGTCGCGCACGTAAGTCTTCTTGGCCTCCACGGCCAGGCCGCGGCACAAGAGAGGCAATGCCGGAGTCTTCAGCGGCCGCAACAGACCCTGCAGCAGGAAGGTCCGGCCGGTGGCGAGACCTGCCGGGACCGAAGCTTGGGAGTCAGGCAGGGCAGGGGTCAGACCGAACCCAGCCACCTACCACACCCCCAAAGTGTTCCTGGGCCGCCATCGCCCTCCCCGACCCCTCACCGCTGAAGTGGGGCGTCGCGCGCAGCAGGGTGGCTGCCGCCATTGTGGTCATACTCGCGTCCCAGGAACCGGGGAACGGGACCCAGGAGCCCGAGCGTGCAGCAGCGAAAGGGCGCCTGCGGCAGGAAGGCACTTCCGACGGAAGTAAGGACTGGGAGGGCAAGTCCGGGCCCCTCTAGCCGCCAGTGTCTATGGCCGTCTCCGCCTACTTCGGGCGCGCGGTTGAAGACGTCATGGAGGGGGCTGGTGTCTCGGGGGTCGAGAATGATGGAGAGGGTTTCCACCGCTCGGGCCTCACGGGCTGAGGGGCAACGTAGTTCTCTCTGGCGGTCGCGGGGGGCACTGGGGAGCGTCCCCTAAAGCACCGGCGCCGCGAAGGCTCATGGGCGTACTAGTTGTCAGGGCGACGGGCTGTGGAGGTGCTCAGCATGGGAGTCAGGCGGGCTAGGCCGGACCCGGAGGGAGGGACTCGGGCTCGGGGAGGCAGCTGCGGCTCCGACTGCTCAGGAACCAACTGGGCCCGGCAGAGAGAGACCCCGAGTCGTCTGGAGTCCGACTCGCTACCCGGGTCTTGCGAGATATCTGGCCCCTTCTGCCGCAGCTGGAGGTAGGGGACCAGGTCCTGGACGCCTTTCGGGGATGGGGTGAAGTGTGACCTCTCTCTCCGCTGAGGCTTTGTTTTCTAATCTGTAAAATGGGAATAGTAGTATCCACTTCATAGGGAGAGCCTGACCTCTGGCCCTGAGAGGAGATTAACTGGGTAGGAGTCAGGGTTGGGCCCCGTGAGGTCAGGCAGCTTGCGGGGACCTTGTACTGCTAGACCTCACAGGGCCAGAGCCCACAAGACAGACAGCTTCGCTGCCCACCCCTGTAGCCCCTCAGCAGCCTAAGGAGCAATTCCTTTGGGCATCACCCCACCTATCTAATTTTGCAGATGAGGAGCCAAGGATGAGGAGCCAGCTAGGGGAGCCTTTAAGGGCAGCCTGAGTCTCCTTTATTCTGTCTGTGGCCCCAGCACCTAACAGGGTGGAGCATGCAGTGAACGTTGAATGAATGAGTGCGAGGGTAGTCAATGTCCCTTAACTTCCACATCCATCATCTCATGGCAGCTTCCACATGGCACTCCAAAGTGTTAATTGTGGTTGCTTAACCCTGATTTATGTTTCGGAACTCATCAGATCCTGAGACCCAGTGGACAGTGTTTGTTGCAAAGATTCCCTAATTCCTCCCCTGGAGATACGATTCCGTCGGGTCTATGCACAGACTGGGAAGCTATGTAACAAACACCCTTCCAAAACTCAGAGGAGGTTGGGCATAGTGGCTCATGCCTATAGTCCCAGCACTTTGGGAGGCTGAGGTGGGAGGATGGTTTGAAGCCAGGAGTTCAAGACCATCCTGGGCAGATTAGGAGACCCTATCTCTACAAAAAAAAAGTTTTTAAATTAGCCAGGCACAGTAGTGTGCACCTGTAGCCCCTCCTACTCAGGAGGCTGAGGCAGAAGGATGGCCTGAGCTCAGGAGTTCAAGGCTATGGTGAGGTATGGTCGTGACACTGCACCCCACTCTGAGTGACAGAGAAAAACCCTATCTCTTTTTTTTTTTTTTTTTGAGACAGAGTCTCACTCTGTCACCCAGGCTGGAGTGCAATGAGGCGATCTTGGCTCACTGCAACCTCCACCTCCCGAGTTGAAGCAATTCTCCCACCTCAGCCTCCTGAGTAGCTGGGACTACAGGCGTGTGCCAGCATGACCAGCTAATTTTAGTGTTTTTAGTACAGACGGGGTTTCACCCACGTTGGCCAGACTGCTCTCGAACTCCTGACCTCAAGTGGTCCGCCCATCGTGGCCTCCCAAAGTGCTGGGACTACAGGCATGAGCCACCATGCCCGGCCAAGAAAGACCCCATCTCTATAAAATTTTTTTGGCTGGGCGTGGTAGCTCACGCCTGTAATCCTAGCACTTTGGGAGGCCGAGGTGGGCAGATTGCCTGAGTTCAGGAGGAGTTCGAGAACAGCCTGGGCAACATAGTGAAACCCCATCTCTACTAAAATACAAAAAATTAGCTGGACTTCGCGGTGTGTGCCTGTAGTCCTAGCTACTCGGGAGGCTAAGGCAGAATAATTGCTTGCACCCGGGAGGCGGAGGTTGCAGTGAGCCGAGATCATGCCACTGCACTCCACCCTGGGCGACAGAGCGAGACTCCGTCTCCAAAAAAAAAAAATAATATTTTTTTTTTTTTTTTGTTTTGAGACGGAGTCTTGCTCTGTCACCCAGGCTGGAGTGCAGTGGCCGGATCTCGGCTCACTGCAAGCTCCGCCTCCCGGGTTCACGCCATTCTCCTGCCTCAGCCTCCCGAGTAGCTGGGACTACAGGCACCCGCCACCTCGCCCGGCTAGTTTTTTGTATTTTTTTAGTAGAGACGGGGTTTCACCGTGTTAGCCAGGATGGTCTCGATCTCCTGACCTCATGATCCGCCCGTCTCGGCCTCCCAAAGTGCTGGGATTACAGGCTTGAGCCACCGCGCCCGGCCCCAAAAAAAAAATTTTTAATGAAAACTCAGAGGAGTTTGAGAAACTCTGAACTAGAGCTTTATGATGTTCAGGCATTCATATTGTTTCACCATCAGCGCTCCCAGTCCTACCCTGGGTAGTAGGATCTATTATTTCCCCCATTTTGCAGATATGAAAACTGATGGTCAGGGTGATTAAGGAATCTAACACCGCTAAACCCCAAAAAGCGTGCACACTGCACTGTAGCATATATATATATTTTTTTTCTTTTGAGACAGAGTCTCATTCTTTTGCCCAGCTGGAGTGCAGTGGCACAATCTTGGCTCACTGCAACCTCCATCTGCTCGGTTCAAGTGATTCTCCTGCCTCAGCCCCCCTAGTAGCTGGGATTATAGGCGCCTGCCACCACGCCCAGCTAATTTTTGTATTTTTAGTAGAGATGGGGTTTTGCCATATTGGCCAGGCTGGTCTTGAACTCCCAAACTCAAGTGATCCGCCCACCTCGGCCTCCCAAAATGCTGGGATTATAGATGTGGGCCGCCATGCCCGGCCAGACTGTATATAATTTAACTAGCATTTTACTGCTCAGATAAAGTGAAGAACTTGCTAAGACTTCTCTCCTCCTGGCCCTCCAATCAATCAGCTCTGCTTAGGAAAGGCTGGTATCGTGTGTAGTATACATGGGTTTTGTTTTTGTTTTTGTTTTTGTGTGTTTTTTTTTTTTTTTTTGAGACGGAGTCTTGCTCTGTCGCCCAGGCTGGAGTGCAGTGGCGTGATCTCGGCTCACTGCAAGCTCCACCTCCCGGGTTGCTGCCATTCTCCTGCCTCAGCCTCCTGAGTAGCTGGGACTACAGGCGCCCGCCACTGCGCCCGGCTAGTTTTTTGTATTTTTAGTAGAGACGGGGTTTCACCGTGGTCTCGATCTCCTGACCTTGTGATCCGCCTGCCTCGGCCTCCCAAAGTGCTGGGATTACAGGCGTGAGCCACCGCGCCCGGCTGTTTTTGTTTTTTTTGACAGAGCCTTGCTGTGTGTCTCCTAGGCTGGAGCATAGTGGGGCAGTCACAGCTCACTGCAGCTTCAGCCTCCCCAGGCTCAAACCATCCTCCCACCTCAACCTCCCGAGTAGCTGGGATTACAGGCATACACCACCACGCCTGGCTAATTTTTGTATTTTTTGTAGAGATGGGGTTTCACCATGTTGGCCAGACTGGTCTCCAACACCGGGGCCCAAGCGGTCCGCCCACCTTGGCCTCTCAAAGCACTGGGATTACAGGCATGAGCCACCGTGCCCAGCCTAAAAGGGTTTTCTTTGCTTCTACTCTGTACCTGTCACTTCACTCTAGTAGGAATTTATCCTAAGACACTATTGGCCACTAGCAAGTTGTGAGTTTTTTGGGAGTGATATTTGAATTAATGGTTTCTATTTTTGTGGTGCTATTTTTTTTTTTTTTTTTTTTTTGAGACGGAGCCTCTATCTGTCGCCCAGGCTGGAGTGCAGTGGTGCGATCTCGACTCACTGCAACCTCCGCCTCCTGGGTTCACTCCATTCTCCTGCCGAGTAGCTGGGACTACAGGCACCAGCCACAATGCCCAGCTAATTTTTTGTGTTTTTGGTAGAGACGGGGTTTCACGGGGTTAGCCAGGATGGTCTTGATCTCCTGATCTCGTGATCCGCCTGCCTCGGCCTCCCAAAGTGCTGGGATTAGAGGTGTGAGCCACCACGCCCGGCCATTGTGGTGCTATATTTATTTTAATATGTATTAGCTTGAAAAAAAACTGGCATAAGTAAATAATCACGTTTTAAAAAACAAATCAACTTAAAAGAATACTGTTTGGTAGATAATATTATGGGTGCACTGGGTGCAATGGCTCACACCTATAATCCTGTAGCAGGATGAGCCGCAGACAAAACTCCTCAGACACCGAGTTAAAGAAGGAAGGGGTTTATTCGGCTGTGGGCATCAGCAAGACTCCTGTCTCAAGAGCCGAGCTCCCCGAGTGGGCAATTCCTGTCCCTTTAAAGGGCTCACAACTCTAAGGGGGTGCGTTTGAGAGGGTCATGATTGATTGAGCAAGCAGGGGGTACGTGACTGGGGGCTGCATGCACCAGTAATTAGATCACAACAAAACAAGATAGGGATTTTCACAGTGCATTTCTATACAGTGTCTGTAATCTATAGATAACATAACCAATTAGGTCAGGGGTCGATCTTTAACTGCTAGACCCAGGGTGTGGTGCCAGGCTGTCTGCCTGTGGATTTCATTTCTGCCTTTTAGTTTTTACTTCTTTCTTTGGAGGCAGAAATTGGGCATAAGACAATATGAGGGGTGGTCTCCTCCCTTAATCCCAGCACTTTGGGAGGTCGAGGTGGGCAGATCACTTGAGGTCAGGAGTTCGAGACCAGCCTGGCCAACATGGTGCAACCCCGTCTCTACTAAAAATACAAAATTAGCTGGGCATGGTGCACGCCTGTAATCTCAGCTACTCAGGAGGCTGAGGCAGGAGAATTGCTTGACCCCAGGAGGCGGAGGTTGCAGTGAGCCGATATGCCATTGCACTCAGCCTGGGTGACAGAGTGAGACTCTGTCTCAAAAATAAAATAAAACAAAAACTATTATAGGTGGTATGAATATATGGCAAATTTTTTGGAAGGTAGTGAACGAATGGCTAGAGTTTGAGAAACACGGTATTCAGAAAAGAGCCCAAAGGGAGAAAATTTTTTCTAGAGCTGTTGACCGTAGCATCCTCTGTATTAGTGAATGGCTCAGTCAGAAGTCTTGATTTACAGATAACAGATTTTACATTGGCTGTGTTAAGCAGAAGAGGGATTTGTTAAGGGTATTAGGCAGCTTACAGAATTGTGGGGCAAGCTGGATAATTCCAAGCCATAGAACTGATCTGACCTGATAAGAAAACTGCTGCTACTGTCACTACCATCAAACGCTACATGCCAGGATTTAGACTCGTCTGTAATAGCTACTGCTGGGGGCACTGAAACCAATTCTGCTATTGCTTGAGACCACGAGTTCGAGACCAGCCTGGGCAAAATAGTGAGACCTTTTCTCTACAAACATAAAAAAATTAGCCAGATATGGCAGCACATGCTTGTATAATACCAGTTACTAGGGAGGCTGAGACAGGATGATCACTTGAACCCAGGAATTTGAGGCTGCAGTGAGCAATGATAGCACTACTGCACTCCAGCCTGTGTGACAGTGCCAGACCATGTCTCTAAAACAAAAAGGGCCAGGTGTGGTGGCTCATGCCTGTAATCTCAGAACTTTGGGAGGCCGAGGTGGGCAGATCACGAGGTCAGGAGACAGACCATCATTGCTAACATGGTGAAACCCCATCTCTACTAAAAATACAAAAAATTGGCCGGGCGCGGTGGCTCAAGCCTGTAATCCCAGCACTTTGGGAGGCCGAGACGGGCGGATCACGAGGTCAGGAGATTGAGACCATCCTGGCTAACACGGTGAAACCCCGTCTCTATTAAGAAATACAAAAAACTAGCCGGGCGAGGTGGCGGGCGCCTGTAGTCCCAGCTACTCGGGAGGCTGAGGCCGGAGAATGGCGTGAACCCGGGAGGCGGAGCTTGCAGTGAGCTGAGATCCGGCCACTGCAGTCCAGCCTGGGTGACAGAGCGAGACTCCGTCTCAAAAAAAAAAAAAAATACAAAAAATTAGCTGGGGGTGGTGGCACACTCCCATAGTCCCAGCTACTTGGGAGGCTGAAACAGGAGAATCACTTGAACCCAGGAGGCAGAGGTTGCAGTGAGCCGAGAGCACGCCACTGCACTCCAGCCTGGGCAACAGAGCGAGACTCCGTCTGAAAAATAAAAGGGCCGGACATGGTGCCTGCAATCCCAGCACTTTGAGAGGCCAAGGCATGTAGATCACGAGGTCAAGAGATTGAGACCATCCTGGCCAACATGGTGAAACACGTCTCTACTAAAAAAATACAAAAATTAGCTGGGCAGGTGGCACTTGCCTGTAGTCCCAGCTACTCGGGAGGGTGAGGAAGGAGACTTGCTCGAACCTGGGAGGTGGAGGTTGCAGTGTGCCAAGATCGCACCGCTGCACTCCAGCCTACCGACGCAGCAAGACTCCATCTCAAAAAATAAAAATAAAAATCCAAAACAGGACTCTCCACTTCCTCCCACTCTCCTTATACATCTGAACATGGGGCACCGCTGTTCTCCCCTCCCCTCTCCCCACACCTACACCCCTCCCCAGTTCTGATTTTCCAAACGGAATCCTCAGTGTGACCACGTCTCACTATCTCTGTCAACACTGGTTCAATTGGGATCATCTCTCATCCAGGTTACTACCTCAGGAGCTCTCCAGCAGGTCTCCTGGCTTCTGTTCTCTTTCCCAATGCCTTTCTTCTTTTTTTTTTTTTTCCAAGATGAAGTCTTGCTCTGTCACCCAGGCTGGAGTGCAATGGCATGATCTCAGCTCACTGTAACCTCTGCCTCCTGGATTCAAGTGGTTCTCCTGCCTCAGCCTCCAGAGTAGCTGGGATTGCAGGCACCTGCCACCACGCCTGGGTAATTTTTTCTTTTTTTTTTTTATTTTATTTTTTTTTTTTTTTTGAGACGGAGTCTCGCTGTGTCGCCCAGGCTGGAGTGCAGTGGCGCGATCTCGGCTCACTGCAAGCTCCACCTCCCGGGTTCACGCCATTCTCCCGCCTCAGCCTCCGAGTAGCTGGGACTACAGGCGCCCGCCACCACGCCCGGCTAGTTTTTTTTTTTTGTATTTTTAGTAGAGACGGGGTTTCACCGTGTTAGCCAGGATGGTCTCGATCTCCTGACCTCGTGATCCACCCGCCTCGGCCTCCCAAAGTGCTGGGATTACAGGCTTGAGCCACCGCGCCCGGCCAATTTTTTCATATTTTTAGTAGAGATGGAGTTTCACCGTGTTGGCCAGGCTGGTCTCAAACTCCTGACCTTGTGATCCACCCGCCTCAACCTCCCAAAGTACTGGGATTACAGGCATGAGCCAGTGCGCCTGGCCGCCTTCTTTTTTTAAAAAAAAATACATGTATTGGGGCCAGGCGCGGTGGCTCACGCCTGTAATCCCAGCACTTTGTGGGGCCAAGGCAGGCAGATCACAAAGGCAGGAGATCAAGACCATCCTGGCTAACACGGTGAAACCCTGCCTCCACTAAAAAATACAAAAAATTACCCGGGCATGGTGGCAGGCGCCTGTAGTCCCAGCTACTCGGGAGGCTGAGGCAGGAGAATGGCATGAACCCGGGAGGCGGGGCTTGCAGTGAGCTGAGATCGCATCACTGCACTCCAGCCTGGGTGACAGAGCGAGACTCCGTCTCAAAAAAACAGAAAAAAAAACAAAAAAAAAAACCAGGCGCGGTGGCCCACGCCTGTAATCCCAGCACTTTGGGAGGCTGAGGCAGGTGGATCACAAGGTCAGGAGTTCAAGACCAGTCTGACCAACATGGTGAAACTCTGTCTCTACTAAAAATACAAAAAATAGCCAAGTGTGGTGGTACACACCTGTGGCCCCAGCTACTCGGGAGGCTGAGGGAGAAGAATCGCTTGAACCCAGGAGGCGAAGGTTGCAGTGAGCCGATTTTGTGCCACTGCACTCCAACGTGGGCGACAGAGCAAGACTCCGTCTAAAAAAAAAACAAAAACAAAAAACATATATTGGCCGGGCACTGCAACCTGCAACCTCTGCCTGCCAGGTTCAAGCAATTCTCCTGCCTCAGCCTCCCAAGTAGCTGGGACTACAGGCGTGCGCCACTATGCCCAACTAATTTTTTGTAGTTTTAGTACAGACAAGGTTTCACCATGCTGGCCAGGCTGGTCTCGAACTCCTGACCTCATGATCCACCCACCTCAGCCTCCCCAAAGTGCTGAGATTACAGGCATGAGCCACTGTGTCTGGCGCCCACACACCCCCCCCTTTTTTTTTTTTTGTAGAGATGGGGTCTCCCTATGTTGCCCAGGCTAGTCTCAAATTTCTGGGCTCAAACAAATTTCAACTTTCTGGCTCAAGCAATCCTCCCACCTTAGCTTCCCAAAATGCTGGAATTTCAGATGTGAACCATTACGCCCAGCCCCCAATACCTTTCACATCCATTCTCCATGCAGCAGCCAGATCAGTCTTTATTTATTTATTTATTATTTTTTTTGAGACGGAGTCGCTCTGTCGCCCAGGCTGGAGTGCAGTGGCTGGATCTCAACTCACTGCAAGCTCTGCCTCCCGGGTTTATGCCATTCTCCTGCCTCAGTCTCCCAAGTCGCTGGGACTACAAGCGCCCGTCACCTCGCCTGGCTAGTTTTTTGTATTTTTTTAGTAGAGACGGGGTTTCACCATGTTAGCCAGGATGGTCTTGATCTCCTGACCTCGTGATCCGCCCGTCTCGGCCTCCCAAAGTGCTGGGATTACAGGCTTGAGCCACCGCGCCCGGCCAGATCAGTCTTTAAAATGTGCATCGTCCCAGCACTTTGTGAGGCCAAGGTGGGAAGATAACTTGAGCCCAGGAGTTCCAAGACTAGCGTGGGCAATGTAGCGAGACTCCATCTCTACAAAAAATTTGAAAAATTAGCAGGGCATGGTGGCAAGCACCTGTAGTTCCAGCTCTGTGGGAGGCTGGGGCAGGAGGATCACTTGAGCCCAGGAAGTTGAGGCTGCAATGAGCCGTGATCACACCACTGCATTTCAGCATGGGTGACAGGGCAAGATCCTGTCTTAACAAAAATAATAATATAAATAAAATATTGACCATAAATGAATCCTCCCTAAATGACTCCTCACTGCACTTGGAATAAAATCCAAGTTCCTACTTTAAATGGGCGATTTGTATCTCAATCATGATAGGTGAATTATATCTCAATAAAACTGTTATTAAAAAAATAATAAGGCCAAGTATGGCGGCTCATGCCTGTATGTAATCCCAGCACTTTAGGAGGCCAAGGAGGGTGGATTGCTTGAGCCCGAGAATTTGAGACCAGCCTGGGCAACATGGCAAGACCCCGTCTCTACAAGAAGTAGAAAAATTAGCTGGGCGTGGTAGTGCACCCCTGGAGTCCCAACTACTTGGAAGGCTGAGGCAGGAGGATCAATTCAGCCTGGGAGTTCAAGGTTGCATTGAGCTGTGCTCAAGCCACTGGACTTTTGCCTGGGTAACAGAAGGAGACCCTGTCTCAAAATAATAATGACAATAATAATAAAATTCTCTGTGTGTCCCACAAGGCCTGCATAATCTGGCCCCTGTCCACCTCTTTGAATCCATATAGTACAACTTTCATTTCCTTCACTCCCCTGGCCACACTGGCCCTTCATTTTTGTTTTTGTTTTGAGACAGAGTCTCCCTCTGTCGCCCAGGCTGGAGTGCTGTGGCACAATTTCAGCTCACTGCAACCTCCACCTCCCGGGTTCAAGCGATTCTCCTGCCTCAGCCTCCCAAGTAGCTGGGATTACAGATGACTGCTACCACACCCTGCTAATTTTTGTATTTTTAGTAGAGACGGGGTTTCACCATGTTGGCCAGGCTGGTCTCGAACTCCTGACTTCAGGTGATCTGCCCACCTTGGCCTCTGAAGGTAGCTTACAGGTGTGAGACACCATGCCTGGCCCACACTGGCCCCCCTTTCATTTTGCAAACATTCCATGATTGTTTCTTTTTTTATTGTTGAGACAGAGTCTCACTCCATCACCCAGGCTGGAGTGCAATGGGGTGATCTCAGCTCACTGCAACCTCCACCTCCTAGATTCAAGCAACACTCATGCCTCAGCTTCCCAAGTAGCTGGGATTACAGGCAAGTACCACCATACGCGGCTAATTTTGTATTTTTAGTAAAGACGAGGTTTCACCATGTTGGCCAGGGTGGTCTCGAACTCCTGGCCTCAAGTGATCCGCCCATCTCTGCCTCCCAAATTGCTGGGAGTATAGACGTGAGCCACTGCACCTGGCCCCCATGATTGTTTCTACCTTGATTTTCTTCATAGCATCTATATGCCCAAAATTATCTTTCTAGTTTGCTTGTTTTCTTCCCATCTCACCAGCTCATGGCAGTAAGAACTTACTTTTTTATTTTTTATTTATTTATTTATTTATTTATTTATTTATTTATTTATTTATTTTTGAGACAGAGTCTTGCTTTGTCACCCAGGCTGGAGTGCAGTGGCGCGATCTCCACTCACTGCAAGCTCCGCTTCCCAGGTTCACACCATTCTCCCGCCTCAGCCTCCCGTGTAGCTGGGACTACAGGCGCCCGCCACCACGCCCGACTCACTTTTTTAAATGTATTTTTAGTAGAGACAGGGTTTCACCGTGTTAGCCAGGATGGTCTCGATCTCCTGACCTCGTGATCCGCCCGTCTCGGCCTCCCAAAGTGCTGGGATTACAGGCGTGAGCCACCGCGCCCGGCCAGCCAGGATGTTCTTGATCTGACCTTGTGATCCGCCTGCTTCGGTCTTCCAATGTGCTGGGATTACAGGCGTGAGCCACTGCGCCCGGCTGGCATTGTTCTTTTTTTTTTTTTTTTTTTGAGACGGAGTCTAGCTCTGTCGCCCAGGCTGGAGTGCAGTGGCCAGATCTCAGCTCACTGCAAGCTCCGCCTCCCGGGTTTACACCATTCTCCTGGCTCAGCCTCCCGAGTAGCTGGGACTACAGGCGCCTGCCACCTCGCCCGGCTAGTTTTTTTTTTGTATTTTTTAGTAGAGACGGGGTTTCACCGTGTTAACCAGGATGGTCTCGATCTCCTGACCTTGTAATCCGCCCGTCTCAGCCTCCCAAAGTGCTGGGATTACAGGCTTGAGCCACCGCGCCCGGCCGGCATTGTTCTTAAGAGTAAAAAAGGACGGGTGCGGTGGCTCACACCTGTAATCCCAGCACTTTAGGAGACCAAGGTGGGTGAATCACGAGGTCAGGAGTTCAAGACCAGCCTGGACAACATGGTGAAACCCTGTCTGTACTAAAAATAAAAAAAAAAAAAAAAAAAGCTGGTGGTGGTGGCAGACGCCTGTAATCCCAACTACTTGGGAGGCTGGGGCAGGAGAATCACTTGAACCCAGAGGCGGAGATTGCAGTGAGCCCAGATCACGCCACTGTACTCCAGTCCAGGCAACAGTGCGAGACTCTGTCTCAAAAACAAAACAAAACAAACAAAAAAAAAACTACAATGCCTAATGCTTAAGTGAATCAGTATTTGTTGGAGGAATTATTATTATTATTATTATTTTTTTTTTTTTTTTTTTTTTTTTTTTTTTTTT